>NC_137232.1:30173577-30176077 GCF_949987685.1 Ammodytes marinus | reverse complement strand
TTTCCCCCCAAAGCCTGCCATTCATCAATGTGCCCCAGAGTAGTGGGCAGTTTGTATGATAACACAGAAATACAGGGAGGTTTTGTCTCTAAGGCGGTCACTGAAAGTGTCAGAGTGGTGGACACTGTTGTTGGACAGTGTATCAACAAGCTTATGTAACATGTTTAGCAAAAAGCATTACCCATTCACAGCAAACTGAGCAATACAATGTTGATAGTGGTTACACCTGACCGGTCAGTACCTTCTATCCGTATACCTGTTCCGTCTATTTTGTTTCGTCATGATAATGCTTCAAATATCTTGCACGCAGTTAGAACGTGTTTCCTGCATGTCAGTTTGTTTTGAATGGGACACCCTGACGTACTTTTATTTGCAGCCTTCGTGTTTCTAGAATGCAAGAGGAGCCTTTGATAAACCTTAGCCATTGTACTGACACACACACACACACACACACACACACACACACACACACACACACACACACACACACACAAACACACACACACACACACACAGACACACACACACACACACACACACACACGCACACACACACACACACGCACACACACACACACACACACAAAAAGCTCATGACATGTTACGTAGACAGATTGATGGCAATCCTCAGTCAAAAGGAGCAGTCGTCATCGGATACCGAAGATATTTGCCATCTTAACTCCAACAGGCTTCTTTAGCAGAGCCTGGAATATTTTCATAGAACTTATTGTTCTCGGTTTGTTAAGGTGACATTTGGAAGTGCTCGGAAGCTCGGGTTGTCTGAACATATTTCGGTCAGGTCATGGCTTTTTTGTTGTTGTGGTTGTTGTTGTTGGCAGGGGATACTTAAACAAGCGGTAAGGAGTCTGGGCAGGTTTGACGTTTGTTTGCTTCATCATTTCAGATTTGAGCAGAAGTGACACTCCCAGAGAATACCACCTTACACACTTTGTTGGAGAGGGAGAGAGAGGGTGAGCAGGAAAAGGTGGGTGGAGAGGAAGGTGAGTTCAAAAAATAAAATATATAAAAAAATGGAACAAAAAATGGAAGCGAGTGAAAGGAGAGGGAGATGAGCGATGACTACCCCGATCTGTGCCGTCAAAGGGAATTTATCGTGATCACATATGGATGTGGGATGACAGACGGGGATACACAAGGCACCCAGAAAAGATTTAGAGAGAGAGAGAGGCAACTTCTAGAGAAATGTGTCTTCCTGACTCACATGGGAAGCAGTCTGTTCTGCAGCATGGAGATAACAGAGAGAGAGAGAGAGAGAGAGAGAGAACGTGGAAGAGAGAGGAGGCAAGGCCGAGCAGGTGGACGTGAGCCAACATGTCGCTTGGGGCATTAACTGTGGCTCCACATTGGAGAAGTGAGGAGAGGAGAGGAGAGGAGAGGAGAGGAGAGGAGAGGAGAGGAGAGGAGAGGAGAGGAGAGGAGAGGAGAGGAGAGGAGAGGAGAGGAGAGGAGAGGAGAGGAGAGGAGAGGAGGAATTTTAATGACCCAGAAACCAGCCTGGCCGGTTTGGAGGAGTGGAATGCCACAGATACCTCCCTCGTCCTCCTGCTCTAAATCTTCCTCTGTCACACATGGAGCATAAAGACCCCAGATATATCAGCCTTAGTATTTGACAGGGATCGTAAGCAGCACCAGCAGCAGCATCGTCATTATCTACCACACCTTTATACCTGTCCCTGTAGTGCTTTAAATAAGCTGTTAGGCATTTTTGAACTAGTGTTTGTCTTTGTGTGGTTTCTCTGCAGCTCTCTGTGTGTTTTGAAAGACAACCTTCCAAAGGGCCTGTTGTTATTCTTGCATACAAGTTAGTTAATGATTTCCTTTTAAGTTTCTGTTTACCAGAGCTGACGTGTTGTCTTTCCCTTTCCCTCCTCAGCTGATGTCCCAAGTTTACCTTTGACCCTTGATGTGTGACGTGCCCACTCATGTGCGGGTGGTGTGACCTGGCTGTTTTCCTTTCTCTGTCAGAGCCTGCACTGTGTCTCACTCACTCAAGCCCGGCAGAATCCATCCCTCCCTCTCTGTTTTTCGAATGGGTTTTGAATGAACTGTCTTGCCGTAGTCGTGCTGGCAGTGCTGAATACAGAGCTCTAGTGTGCATGTGACTTGCACAGGGCAGGGGGGGGGGGGGTTTGCTTTTCATTCTCCCTCCCTCTTTTGGGTCCATATCTGGTTGTGGCACATGTTATACAAGCTCATTGTGCAATTATTTTGTGTTATTTATAGTTCACTTCGATGTAACAAAGTCATTTGAACTGTTGATAGAAACATAATATACATATACAGTATATACAGTATGGTTCTAAATGGAGTAAGTTTATGTATATGTTAATCTTATTTGGCTAAGGTTGTTGAGTCATAATGTCGTTTCTAATTGACAAAAACAACACACGTTGATCCCGATTGCCTTTTATCTTCTTTCCCCAGCATCGTGTCTCCCCTGTACATTTGAATGCTCAGTCACAGGAATCCAATCAGTATG
>NC_137232.1:30098577-30168577 GCF_949987685.1 Ammodytes marinus | reverse complement strand
TCTCAATTCAACCTCATTTGACTCTGAGAAAAGTCTACTGATTATAAGAATAATAAAATATTGTTCAATATGTTCCCTTAGAAGTAAATCAGACACACATGATGATAGAGATTAAAGAATGTGAAGCTCCAGTAAGTCTCAAGAGATTAGAATGAACAACAAGATAAGCAACAGATCTTTCCAATGGGGTAGAAACAGCATTGTTGTTGTTCTGCAGTGTGGAGCTAGTTCTAGTACACGCTAAAAAATAAGACCAAGCATCAACACACTAGGCTACTGGGTCAACTCGACCCAGTACTAATGTGACTCTTATTGTTTGTTGCCTTTAAGAAGACACAATGCTGTATTTGGTGAGCACAACGCTATCAAAGAAAATGTGTTATGCAAGGGTTTAAACATGGGACAGAACTGCTAGTGTTAAACTCTTAAAACCAGACAGTGGATGTATTCAGTGTGCTAATCATGACGCTTAACCCTAATAAATAAAGTGGTATGAAGTGTCCCTATCCACATGCTTTGGTTTACAGTTTTGGTAAGAACAGATCAACCACCAAGGATCAAAACTCGACAGGTCTGCTGGGCCTAGATACGGTTGCCGAGCTACGATTGGACAATTGTTCTTTTTGAGGACAGGTTGTCAACAATGGGGGAAGGGACATTTTCTTCCACCAACACCAGCAACTTTTTTTTTATTGTGTGTGTTTTTCTATACTTTCACACATGCACACTCTGGAGCATACTGTTGTACAAATACAATATCGCCTGCACTGATCCACACACACGCACAGCATCAAACTCACACACACACACACACACACACACACACACACACACACACACACACACACACACACACACATGGAGTCACAGTGAGACACGCCATTGTTATCCTGGTAATGCTCCCCCCCAGTGCATGTCAGCGAGGCTGTCTGCTTTTCTGGTGTCAGACCCGTCTATCCTTCACGCCAGCGGCTTCATGACCTACTGCCTAGCGTGCCTCTGTCTGCATGCATGCATGTGAGTGTGTGAGTGTGTCTGGGGGCTCGCGGGCTGCCAGCTGCACTCTCAACATGCCCAGGGAGAGTCTCGCCTCGCAGGATGGAGGAGACAGAGAGAAGACCTCTTTCCACGCTAACGCTTCCATGCTAACACGAGTCGTTCACGCACGTCTGTCCGTGTGTGGAGGAGTGGATCAGAGAGAATGGACCTGTGTGTGTGTGTGTGTGTGTGTGTGTGTGTGTGTGTGTGTGTGTGTGTGTGTGTGTGTGTGTGTGTGTGTGTGTGTGTGTGTGTGTGTGAGAGAGAGAGAGAGGCAGGCAGGCAGGATTCAGTACCGCAAAAGAGGGGTGTGGGGGGCAGAGGTGACTTGGAAGGCTTTCACATTTCATTAGGACAGCGGTTCACACATGTGAACACACACACACGGACTCATACACTTCCTGCCCACAACGTCCACTCCTCATTCAGCATCCCATTTACTAACATGTTTATCCTTCTCTCCCCACATGCGAACACGCACAGCCCTTTTCTGCACAAGACCCTGGCCCCTGCCTCAACCAAGAAGCACGCACACACACACACACACACACACACACACACACACACACACACACTAATTACACTCTCGCAAGTGTGTCAACTTCTCACAGGAAATTGGACATTAACTTGGCTTCACACATGCACCTTGAACATACGATCAGAGTGGCACGCACACCAGCAAACAAAGCACTTCCATATTCACAGCCTTACATGCGTACATGGAGAGAATCATGCAAATTTGTTTTTATTGCCATGCTATCAGTGGCCTCGGCACACAATTCCTCACTTGACACACACATTGGCTATAGGTGGTGTTTAACATGCAAGACACGCAAACACACACTCAAACATTGCATGCAAGTTGCACGTCATATAGGACCAGGATGTCGTTTCAAGGGAATGTCTCTGATCTTGTATTGACAGAGATACAGACAGACTTATCTGAACTGAGTGACAACACAAGGATGAATATGCCAGCCAGCAGAGGTAAAAACATTACATTAAGGTAAAAAGAAAATGTAAAGAACTCACCTTTTTGAGTTTTCCTTATTTTATGTTAAAAGTTAAATTCCATACTACTGTAAAGTTAAGGTATGGTACACGATAGACCACTACAGTTAGCAGTAAGGAACACTTGTTATTGGGGTTTTAAAAATCCATTCTGGTTAGACTGATGGGCTTCTCATGTCACAGGCCTTCACAGACTTAACTTCTGCCACACTATATAAATGTCACACCACTTCCTTCATTGCCACTGACCATAAACTGCTTCCTATAAAATTGTCCAATATAAAAGTAAATCTAAGCTGACATTTTATGAAGGAGAAACAGCATCTATACTGAAAAGGTTACTGTGTGCCAAATGGTACAATAACCAAAGAATAAAGAAAACAATAATTAAAATGCAATTTAAAAGAATCCTGGGAAGAGTGGGCCTCTGGGAGAATCTAAATGTTGTGATATGTGTGTAGTAGAACAGACTGTCTGCAGCAGCAGTCCCTTTCATCCTGACTTTAAAATGGAGTAATTCTGGCATGCAATGTATCCAAGAAGAATTCCTGTTATCTCACATATGTTCTTTAACCACACCGTCTCACTCATGCTCCCCATATGGTGCATTGTACACTCAAACACACCATGGATATTCTCAGAGGCATGTGTTACACATGTCCAGTATGTACGCAGCTACTGTATGTGCGCACACACAATAAAACAATCTGGGCCCCTAACTAGCATTCAGCCTTTCACCCACTTCACCCCTCCTTTTGGTAATTCCCCACTATCCACCTGAATTGGAGAGAGTACAGTTACTCTATAAGGACAATATCATCTGCAAACAACCACGGTGCCACAGTAATGTCACTTAACCTGCCACTTTCCAGATCTCTCTGGCATAGATATCTCATCCATGGGGATAATAAAACAGCACATCTGACACCCAGCTTGAAAGAGCTTGACTTGATGCCAAGAATGCAGCTCTCACACCAAATGAATAAAGACTGGCCAAACCCTTTGCTCTCCACACGCCACACATACTTCTCTCTCTCTCTTTTACACATCTATAAAACGTGCCGACACA
Source organism: Ammodytes marinus (assembly GCF_949987685.1). Classification (NCBI taxonomy): domain Eukaryota; kingdom Metazoa; phylum Chordata; class Actinopteri; order Uranoscopiformes; family Ammodytidae; genus Ammodytes; species Ammodytes marinus. The sequence goes on along the minus strand of NC_137232.1, from coordinate 30,165,459 downwards.
ATTAGCTAAGCTCTCATTATTGGTGTATTATCCCTGAGCCTGTGAACAGCTGGTCTGAGGTGACATTACCAGGATGGAATCTAAGAATCTGAGGCCCGGGCATTTAATGTGGATCACGAGTACCCTGTAACCACCAGGCCGTGAAGTACTCATTTGCAGAGACACCAAGGCGGACTTAGGTTGCCACTATGACAGGCACTGAACAAATATCCTGGCCAGAACTCCTCGCAGCTGCTCCCACAACAGCAGATCAACTGCCAGCCAAACCTTCTGATCAGTGTCCTCAGGCACAAAGGAAACCTTTTTTTGTGACAAGGGGACAGTCGAGGTAAAAATGTTTCCAAATGGAGCAGTCCCAGCACAGTCTAACAGCAGGTTTGCGCTTATGAGATGTGTAACCCCTTCCAGTCATTTGATAAAACTCCCCACCAGTTGCCCACTGTTATTCATTCATGTATTCATGGAAGCACAAATGTCTAGATTTCAGGTTCCAAAGCAAAAGTGCATGTTATGTCCACATCATTTTCCACAACATTATCTTTATTACAAATAACAATGGATCAAATCACTGTGTACGCGAAAGAGGTCACTCGTAGTGATCATCCTTCTAAACCTTTTCAGAAAAGTATTTCAGCCCTTGGTTTGTTTTTACAGCCCACAGTTTTTTTTCTGTTTTGTTCACACCCTCATCAGCATAATTTCCAGCCTCAGCAAACAGTTACATATTATCCGGTGAACATAGTGGCACGTTAAAGAGGACCTATGATACTTTTTGACTTTTATGACCTATAAACGTTGTTATAATGATTTATAGTCATGTTTAACCATACTAGCTTATCAAATAATGACGTACATGCATTTAGACGTATTCCCTGCTGACCGTATGGGGTGGCTGTGCAGAGCACTAAACACTAGGGCAGCCGGTCGAGAAATCACGTGTTCAAATCGGTTCCGAATTTCCGGATATTCTTGTCATCACGAAAGCGGATGTTTCCATGTATGGTAATGCTGCTCAGGCAAGCTCCGGCCATGCCCCCACCTTCCTGCTCTCAAATCTCCCCGCGCGCTGCTGAAATTGTTCCGTAAGGAAGGTAACCAATCACAACGGAGTGGGGTTTGCAGGAGGGGGGAGGGGGCAGAGAAGCACAAAGCCTAGTGTGGAGCAGACTGCTGTGCTCGCTCAGATGAGAGGAAGAGTTTCCTGAAAATCTACATGGTTTTTTGTGATGTGATTCGTGTCAGGTTGATATATAGCAGTTTTTAACAAGAAATGAAGACCAGAAAAGTAGTATAATAGGAGATCTTTAAGCTTGAGATAAACAAAGATAAACTTAAAATTAATATTGGACATGGTCGCCTGAAAAATGACTTACTGTAAACTGAGTGATAATAATATCTTACGTTTGCCAAGTGTGTAGTGTTTGCAAACACACTGACTATAACAACAGTGTTCACAACTTGTTTCCGCTGCCCCCATGTGGTCAAAAAAACAATTATTTTGCTTTAAGATAACTGAAAGCTAGCCGTTTCCAGTGTTTGTCAGTTATCTCTGAATAGCATTACAAGATTAAACTGGTCTTGGTAAACTTTATTTAACTAATGTGTAATGTAATTAATTATACCCATAACTTAAAATGTCTGTTGTATGATGCAAAGCCTATTCCACAATAATTCCTATAAACATCTTCCAAGCAAGAATGCCTGTATGTTTTTGTGTGTGTGTGTGTGTGTGTCTGCTTGTGTGTGTGTGTGTGTGTGTGTGTGTGTGTGTGTGTGTGTGTGTGTGTGTGTTTGGCGGCAGGTGGGTGGATCCCTACTATTCTGTTTGCACTCTGCCCAACACTTCCAGCATCTTTGTTTATAGCTCTCCTCTGCTCTTTTCACACAGAATTGACGAGAAAGACACACACATTAAACACATTGCTTTTGGCAGGCCCAGGGACACACGCACACACACACACACACACACACACACACACACACACACATGCTGTGCTCCAAAATCCGACCGCAGTGACCTTTCAGCTGCAGATCAGAACAGCGGCTTCCCTCCACTGCCAAAATGTCAACATCTTCTGTTCTCTCTCTCTCTGTTTCTAAGAAAAGCCAAGTTGGCAGCAGGTTAGCCTTCATGTCTTTTACACACACACACACACACACACACACACACACACACGCACACACACACACACACACACACACACACACAAACATACATGAACACACACACACACGCACACACACATACACAATCCTGTGCACAGCGTTCTTAATATTAGATTTGTCAAAGGATATAAAATGTTCACATAATTCATTCAAGAGCAAACAGCCTTGCGAATAGACAAGCAGGGCCTCGATGCACTCTGTCTGTATCCACACGTCACAAACAGAACAGTACAATCTTATCTATTTGTTTCTCTGTGATTACACTGTGGAACCTGGGGTTTTATTGAAGCCAAGAAGGAATGCACTGGTGAGCGTTTGTTTTGGGACCGAGTTGGGCCTAGAGGGTCACTATAACTCTGCCAGGGGAAGCTGAGCCTGTGTCATCACACACCAGATGATTCTGAAATCTCCTCGGCCGGGTCTAGCTGACCTCAGCTAACACCTCTGCACCTGCAATATGACTCCCACTCATCGTCAGCTGCTGGGAAAACACAAAACACTCTGCATAAAATTTACAGATACAAGATAAATCCATTTCTTTTTGTATTAGTATTTGAGGCAATGGCCTCTTGTTTCCAGTTAAACTGACATTCTAGCATTCTTTTCTAAAATATTTTCTAGAAATAGGCTTTAATACCAATAGGCCTTCCAAACAAAATGATTCTTGGTCCAAATGGGATTTGTCAAGCATGCTGTGTTTGCAAGGACAAATAAGAAGAAAATAACAGTCCCATTCCGCACATGTTCTGAACCAATATTTTATTTGTTATACATTTTGTCTAGTGCAGATTCAAAAAAGAAAGTGCATTAGTGGCATGCGCACATTTGTATTGCCTTAACTCAGATTCATTTTCTAACCAATTATTTGCCAATGTGGAAAATAGATCAAAGTTTAGGTTTGGTCTCTGGGGTCTCTCCATCTTTCTCTCTCACATGCACACACGCATGCAAACACACACACACCCTAACACACACCCTAACACACACCCTAGCACAGTCATATGCGCGCAACCCTGAGGGTGAGGAAACTATTTATGGTGAAAGTGGGCAGAAAGTGTAAACACATGTCTGGCATCCTTTGAAAAAGACAAATATTTCACTCCTTTTTCTCTCCCCTTCATCCCTCTGAGGGATCCCCACCCCCCCCCCCACCTCCACCCTCCGCCCACCACCACCTCTACCATATCACATTCTCTCCTCCGTGCCTTTGAGCCCGCAATGGAGGGGAACGTAAATCACAGGACACGAAGGCGACAGGAGTGGGGAAGCACACGCAACCATTGGAGCAAAATGTCTGTGAAAGTTAGAGAGACGTTACGTGTGTGGGAGGGGGGTCTAGTAGGGTGGTGTTTGGTGTGTGTGCGTGGTAGGGCGAATACGATCCCTTGCTTAACAAAAGCTAGATATGACAGAGGAGATGTCACCAGAACCCAGAAACTGTTGCACGAGAGCCTCCAGTGCCATCACGCAGGTGCTCCCGTCAGTCTGCCCCTCTCTCCTCCTCCTCTAATCCGTTCATTTTACAGCCTCCACTGTCTCTGCTCATCTGTCACAGCGGACTCAAGGACATTTGCATTGTCACTTCCGATACCATCGTAGCACAAAGTTTGAGGCCTGACAGGTGACGGTATAAGCCAAAAGCCAGCAATGTTCTGTCCCCTCTTACATTTGCCATACTTCTTCCTCCTGTTCTATTCATCCAAATCATATCATGAAGCTGTTTTAATACAACACAACATACCATTCACACCCTCTTGGAATGCCATGACCCCCTTGCCATTTATTTTGTAATGATTGAGTAATTGTAAAAAGTTATTTTGGGCCTGTGTGGGTGTTAGATGATGCCATTGTGGCCACTTCACGGTTCCTGAAGGCTTGCTGAAACCATGAGTTTGAGGCCCCTGACGGCAGGCCAACAAAAAGTGATTTAGTAATAGAGCCTTTACACTGGCAATACACTGATAACAATTAATGTAAATACAAGACCACAGTCACCCAGTTCAGATATAAGACTATTTGTCAATTATGGAAACACAATAGAGCTAGAAGCTTATTTCCATTGCTGTCCTCTCGATAGATGTGAACAGTTATCAATGGTGAGATAGTTTAATAAAAAAATGTTTTCTCAGTCATGTATTTTTTCCTGGCTTTCTCAGGATTTGTATATCATTTCAGTCAATAAACCCTTATTGAAGAGGGGGAAGCTTGCCTTAGCTGTCATTAAGCAAACTAATGAGTGGCCGACGAGAAAGTTGATCCACATTATACCATTCATTAACAAATCATGAGTTGATATAGCTCTTAGGTGTTTCCCTGTTTAAATGGCTGCTGTGACCTTTGCCAGTTGACTTTTAACTGCAGATTGCGTGCTTCATGAGTTTTATTTTTGTTTACCACTAACTCTGCAAAAAACACAGAATCCAATCTGCTATGTTTGTAATGCCATATAAAGATGACTTATATCTGAACAGTGCACTGCACAGCACACTGCAAAGTAATCTTTTTCATATATGACATTTCAACTCAATCACAAGATGAAACATCAGCTCCTTTTCAGCTGTAGTTGACAGAATAAAGCCGTGCTGTGGATAACTCCATTTTCTTTAGAAATCAGCTCATAAAGGAAATTGAGAAACCAAAGGGTTTGAGGAGAAGGAAAACCATCTATAAACGTCCTTTCTGAGCGCTCCAACGTACTTGATGAAAGATTAATAAATGTTATTTCTCTTTTAACCCTCCTCAAGCCACAGGCTGCTGTGTGACCACACGCCTGTTTGGTCATACTTTTTGCCATTTGTGAATTGTTATTGCAGCGGTAGGGGACTTCCATCACTCTGGAAAATTACTTTGTTCTGTGCGCAGTTTTGTTTTTAGATTAATTTGATTACAAATAAGCCTGGACTCAATTAAATGAAAATGTCACACTGGCCTCATCAGATTCATGTTGATCTCATTGCCCTGGTAAGCTGATGGCACAATAGCGCTATTTATACACAGTATCATTACCACACACATTTTCTGCTTTGTGGCAGGCAGAAATGACATGAGATGTCCGGGCTCCATGGTGATAAGCTTTAGGCAAGTGAGAGAAGATTACTCATAATGAATTTGTCACCATGATAGGTGATCTGTCATAAATGCTCTTTAGGGTAAGATCGGAGTGAGCTAAAACATACCAGCACCTTGGGGCAAAATGCTCTGGAGGAGTCCACTGTGTGCCAGTGTGTGTGTGCATGTGTGTTTTCCCCTCTATTCCCTGTTAGCTGTAGCTGTTCAAGTGTGTGTGTGTGTGTGTGTGTGTGTGTGTGTGTGTGTGTGTGTGTGTGTGTGTGTGTGTGTGTGTGTATGCCCCTGTGGTTATGTATGTGGTTTCACCAAAATCAAAGTTATCTGGCACAAACATACACGGGGGAGAGAGAGAGAGAGAGAGAGAGAGAGAGAGAGAGAGAGAGATCACCAGCCTGTCCTTGCATTGTGTTGACAGGCCTTTTGGCATCACATCCTCCCTCCCTCTTCCCCCTCTTTGCCTCCTTGCTGCACCCCTGAAGTGCACGGTTAATCCCTAAATTCTATCCCCGTTTAAAGACAGGGCACGTCACGCAAACCTGCCTGTCTGCATTGCATTCTGACACACACATACACACACACACACACACAGACCCATGCACTCGGTCCCACGCACTAGCCGCCTGCCCGTGCAAACCCAGAGAAAGAAAGAGAACATGGCTCAGCAGGGGGGTTAAGCACTGAGTGTGTGTGTGTGTGTGTGTGTGTGTGTGTGTGTGTGTGTGTGTGTGTGTGTGTGTGTGTGTGTGTGTGTGTGTGTGTGTGTGTGTGTGTGTGTGTGTGTGTGTGTGTGTGTGTGTAGTGCAGTATTAAATAGGATCTGGGATAGTGGAAAGCAGGAGTTCTGGGCATGAAGTGTTTGAGAGACAAGTCACAGTTACTCTCCTGATATTGAAGATTGAAGAGGTATTTGTTGTTGTCCTTTGAGGGAAAATTGTTCACTTATCCTTTTAGTCTCCCAAAAGTCTCTCCAGTCAGTCCAAACTTTGTGCTGAAGGGCTGAAAGCTCATTTTCCCATGCAGTAACTCAAGTCCCTTGGGTTACTTCATGAGAAAGGGGTGTATGCTATCCACCGCTCTGTACAACAGCTCTTTATAAATCCTAACACACTATATAAATACTTTTTCTCAGGCACGACAGTCAGGGACCATAAGCATTGTGAGGCCATGAGTTTACTCTCTTTGATTGATTGTAATACTTGTGATAGAAGATCTTGCAGATCAACTGTTGCACTCACGGTCCCTCAGGAAATGGGCCTCAACTGAAGACCTAAATGGACATGTACAGGCATGTAGATGTTGACCTCTAGTGGGCAAACATGTAAATCCTGCACAAACTAGAAGTCTGATCATCTGTTGCATCAGTTCCAGGTTGGAAGTCTTTGACACCAATAAGATGTTTATCATAGAGAAATAACTTGAGTTGAGAGTATTTCATAAACTGTTTTGAAGAGTTCTACAGTGAGAGATGTATTATTTGAGGAGTTTCCCTGGAGGAAGGTGGAGACTAGAAGTAAAATAAGCAACCTATGAAAACAAATTGAACCAGCAAACGTATTTATATTTGCAAAGTAATTATGAATAAATGTGCTGATGTGAGTGTAAATAGATGGGAGAGGTGGTGGGGTGCTGAGTATGATTGATGAATTCCATATCTATTTATTCATATCATAGTATTTATTTCAATGTACCTTAGCAATGTACATTCCTGTCTGCTTGATTGTACTGATGTGTGTTTTTGTTGTCCTTTGAGATAGTTTTTTTCTCTTGCATATCAGTTTATGTCACAATTACAACCACTGTTACTACATCTATTGAACATTTATATGTAAATTAATTGTACAGTATAAAAATGTGTAACTGTTAAAAAAAATGCAGAGAGAAGTAAAAGTGGAAAGGTTCTTGACCCATCATAGATTAACAGAAAGAAAAATTACATTTAGAAAGTAGGCTAAGAGAACTGATTCTGAATAAGCTAAATAACTGACTTACTGACATATTTCAACTTTTTGGGACCAAGCTTTTTTTTTAAATATAATTTCAATGTTATTCTTTAACATGATGAGCTTATTTTGGAAAATGAAACGTGAAAAAGATGTTTTTTGTTTTGTTTTGCTGACCTGACCCTTAAGTGAAATGAAACCGTTTCCAGTTATATAATAAGTGAAGGAGTCAGGCCCATGCTTAAAAACCGAAAATTGGAAAACGTAATTACATTTTCCAACTTTCCGAATCACTGGGAGGGGAGACTCCTTCAATTGGTGGGAATAAATACACATTACATTTTTTTAATGAACATTATTTTTATTTTATTTATTTTTTAGCCTATCATTATTTTGGTACCGCAGTGATACGATTTTTCCCCAGGGATGAATAACGTAAAATATCTTTACGTATCATGGTATGTATCTGTATCTCTATTGTGCCAGGTGCAGTACCATTGTCTTCCAGAGAGAGGGCAGGAGAGAGCGCTGGAGCGGCTCGTTGGTCTCCTTCGTCTAAACGAGGAAGAAGAAGAAGCAAGCCGTCGTGTATCCGGGTTTATGCTGACGCGTCCCTCTTTCCTCGTACTCCGACGTGTCAGTCTCTCTCTCTTGTGTCCATAGCTGAATTGTAGAGTAGACACGCCGGTCAATCTGCAGACATGGCTCCCAAAGGCAGCAACAAGCAGCAGTCAGAAGAAGACCTCCTTCTCCAGGACTTCAGCAGAAACCTCTCAGCAAAGTCCACTGCTCTCTTCTACGGAAATGCCCTCATCGTTTCTGCCATCCCCATATGTGAGTACTGGAGCAGCTAGATGCTAACTGGCTGAGCTAACACTGATTCATTTGAGGAGTAATTCAGTCAAAATACTGAGTAAATGATGTGTCGTTCAAGAGTACAATGAATTAACTGTAATACCACATACACTTCTGAAAGTAGAAGAGCCTAATAACAGTATTATCATTACAAGAATGACTGACTATGCTAAAGTAATTGCTAACTGTGATGTGTGTGGTGAAGTTATTGTAGCTGCAACCAAAGGTTAGGAATCGGATAATAGTTATAAACAGTATAGATAGCTTGTAGTCTTTGTTATTATGATTTATTTTTTTGAAAAGTAACATAATAAAACTCAATCTCAACATTGCTTTGGTTTTAATCAGTGGAAAACAGCTGGTTAACCAAAAACTGCATTTTTACTGACTGAATTTTGCCAATATGGATTGTCTCTGTCTTTTCCAGGGCTGTTTTGGAGGATTTGGCACATGGACCTTGTCCAGTCTGCTGTTCTGTATGGTGTAATGACCCTGGTCAGCACCTACCTGGTTGCCTTCGCCTACAAGAACGTCAAGTTTGTTCTCAAACACAAGTAAGAATAAACCGCACACAGGCTTTACATTTCTCCTGTCTGAATCTTGTTCCTGTACACACACATTTATTGCGTTTATTGTGCTGGTGCTACTGTCACACTGGTGATGGATCCACACAGACTTCATCACTCATTTGGGAAACTTTAAAATGAAATAAATAAGTCAAAGTCAGCTTTTTTGTCAATTTCTTCAATACGTGTCAGACATACAGAGGAATCCAAATTACGTTTCTATCTGACCCACGGTGCAATAAGAACAAAGGGGTAACATTAGATAAAATAAGATGAGTAATATCTCAAATAAATACATTCTAAACAGTGCAAAAGGTAAGGCAAAACAAAACCGTAAAAGTAAATAAATTGAAATAACCATATAGAATGCAATATGTGTAGGTAAAACAATGTACAATTTCATATTTCAACAAATAGTTTTTTTGGTTTTTCATCAGGAAATTTCTGTTGACAAAAAAACTAGATTAGTGTTTTGGATTCAAAACATTTTGTTTACCTTTTTCTCGTCATCCCTCAGAGTTGCCCAGAAACGTGAGGATGCCGTTTCCAAGGAGGTGACCAGGAAGTTGTCCGAGGCAGACAACCGCAAGATGTCCCGCAAGGAGAAGGACGAGAGGTACAAAACCCACATCATGTGTACCTTAAAGCAGTAGCTCAATACAGTGTGTAGGGCTGGATATTTGCACTGGACAAAAGTGTTTTTCGGTGTAGTATGACACTCCAAATGCTTTTCTGTTCTTCTCTTTGCTGGAAAACAATTTGACTCAATATATTTGTGGACACCTTTTATTATCTGACACTACACCACAACGTCCTCTAGTAATCATCTTGTGGAAAAAAAGGAAACAATTATTGTCCTTAAAAGAAGATATATGGCAGGCTTGATTCTCTGTTGTGTAAAAGTTTAAGAGGCTCTATACATTTTTGACTTCCTTTTTTTCTCAAAATAAAAGCCTGTGAAGTGATTGACATTTTCTTCTTTTATTTTTTCGTCTGTCTAGGATCCTGTGGAAGAAGAATGAGGTTGCCGACTACGAGGCCACCACCTTCTCCATCTTCTACAACAACACTCTCTTCCTGGTCCTGGTCATCGTGGCTTCCTTCTTCTTGCTCAGGAATTTCAACCCCACCGTGTATCCTTTTGCTGCTCACACTGTTATCAAATGCTCATCTTAAAGTGACATGTTGGATGTATTTAATTTCTGTGAATTTGTCACTCTGTTTGGTGCTCATTTTTTTTTGCCTTAACTCCCGTTTCTCAGCAACTACATTCTGTCCATCAGTGCCTCCTCAGGACTCATCGCTCTGCTCTCCACAGGCTCCAAGTAAAGGAGGAAGAACAAGGGAGGAAGACAACGCTAGAGGGATGAAGGGGTGGGATTGGGGGAGGATGTGGGTTAAAGATGGGAACACTATTTTGTTTTTCACTTTAGTAAGGACTGGAGTTGGGGAGGGGAGGATTGTATCACATTTCAACTTCATGAAATTCATGATCAAATGTCTGGAGAGTGTTTCTCCAGGTCTGTCTTCTGTTTTTTGTAACAAATAAAAGCAACCAGGTATACTTGTCCTCCGTGTTGAACAGTTCCTCACCCTCAGGGTTTCGTGCATATGACTTTGCTAGGGTGTGCATATGTGTGTGTCTGTGACATTAAATCTACATTGGTGCCCTTTTAGAATAAGATATTTAAGGTACAGTGTGTAGAATTTATTGGCATTTTTTAGAATGTACTTGGTAGAAATGGAATATAATCATAAGTATATATTAATTAGTGTGTGTTTAAAAAAATATTTTTCATTACCTTAGAATGAGGCTTTTATATCTATAGGAGCGGAGTGCGCCGCCATGTTGCAGCCTCATGTTTCTACAGTGGCACAGAACGGACAAACTTAACGGCCTTACGCCATTTCGTATATGTTGGAAGACGAGGTGCTATAGAATAATTATCTACATACATCTTCACCTCATCACTTCATATTGGTGTGGATGATACAGTGGTGGATGATATCATCTTTAGTAACTAGCTTGGTCTTAAAGGCCACCTAGCTCCTGTAAATTCTCCAAAATTGAGGATAGCAAGGGAGCGTTGCAATCTAGAATCTCACCTCTAGATGTTGCTAAATTCTCTGATATAACACACTGTACCCAAGTCATTTTTAAAGTTAAATAACTTGTTCGGATTATATTTTTCCACATCAGGCTTAACTAAACAAGCAGTGAGACTGACATCAAAAAGCACCATTGGGACTGATGTTTCCATTGGCATCGCATTTATTTATACTCACACCTTCATATATAGACTATTTACATAGAAAGCACTGTTCAGAAGATGAATAATACACTCATGGTTTGCATTTCACTTTAACAAAAGAAAAAATTAGGAGAAACATCCTTTCACAAATGTACATGTTGAGGGAAACAGGTCACACTACTTGAGATGTTTATCAGAATAGATGTAGGCTTGCTTCGTATCATAACAGGAGAAAATTATTTGTCACTGAAAATTTAGCCCAGGCATCATTGTTTCTTGCTTAGTTCCATGCTTGCTCCCAGACAATGTCCCAGGGTGTGAACCTGTTGAAGACAATGAAGAGGCTAATGCACAGAGTCGCTGTTTCTGTCAGACAACATTGATCTGTTTTTGGATGGAAAACATTAAGTTATATTTCAGTGGCAGGGGATTTAGGAATACTGTATTGCTTGAAGATGAACCAATGCTGTTCTAGTTTCACTTTGTTTGTAGGACAGCATCAAAGCATCCAAACACCATTCGACAACTCTTAATGATAGACATCCCTGAATGTTTCTCCTGTAGGGGGGGTACTCAAGTCAAGGCACTCGGTTGTTCGGCCGCACAAAAACGCCAGCAGGCCACAGTCCAATTTAGTCACTGACTGAAACTGATGGAAACTTGTTGACTTGCACACACAAACTAATAGTACTAATCAGCTTACATTTTCCAGGAATAGTTACACTGATTTCACTACAGATTTGTGTGAGTGTGGGGGAAAAGCTTTTCCGGAGGTTTTTGTTGGTAATTGAATAGTTGTTTGCGTTACAATGGTGACTTAGTGCAGGTCAGGTCCCCCTTCTTTTTATTTACCAATGCGACTGTGAGCCAAACTGTGCTTATTGGCGCCCAGTTCCAATATGTGCATTTTTTGGCAGAAAGGCTTTACCCAAATTGACTAAATTTGTCCCATTGAAAATCTATGGAGGGAAGGGGGGGGGGGGTGTCTGTGCTACAACTCAACAAATATTCACAGAGGACAAGACAATGACTCAAATAGAACCGGGCCAACATTTCTGCTGATCTCTGTGATGGCTTGTTTTCCCAGATGAAAAAAAAAAGAAGAACAACGAAAACTGTGAACTGTGAGAGCAGAGCCACCTGGTCAGAGCTAATGGATCAAGGTCAGTGCTTGAATATAGACAGAAGCTCATTACTGTTAGGAGCCCAGTCTTTAAATTATGCCGTTAATGATACATATTTCATATTCTGACCTCGCATTGAAAACAACAATATACAACATTGACCTGTACTCAGTTAAAAATTGTTCCATGAAATATCCCTCATGAGCCAGAAGAGATTCTGTAAGTGTCTGTCTGGAGGAGGATGGGATAAAGAGTCCTGTGTCGCTGCACAGGAGCAACAAAATAACTCTATTTACATCTGATTTATATATTAGCCATACAGCAAATCGACATCTTCGTATGCAAGAGAGGCGTCTTCGTGGTTTTGCTCGTTACAAGGTATGCCTTTACATTTGTATGTTACATCCCTATAGTTAGCCAAACAAAAACACAATATTTCAAAATAAATGTTCTGTTTATTAACTACTCTAAAAATAAATACTGTCATCTCTGCCACGTTCGAAAAAACCTTGCCTGTTTACCTCTGTGTGCCATTAACAAGCAAAGTCTGCAGTAATTATAACCGTGACGGGCCAGGAGGTCAGTCATCCTTATTTTATAGATTCATGATTATATTTATTATATGATTAAGTCCTTCAATGTTCTCATTGACGCAATCAGCGATGCAGGTTCAGTTTACAGGCAGAAAATGAGTCATATGTCTCTAAAATGAACGCAAACGGAGAGAGAAGTAATAGTCCAAAGCGTTATTTCTCTCTTCTTTAATCTAATGGAGCAGAGCTGCAGTTCCTCGAATAGACCACGCGGGGGCGACATGCTTCACTCTCCCAAACCCAGTGTCACTCTGTTTCACAGGGCCGTCATGTACAGTAGACAAGCTCGCAGTATTTTCGATTAAACTCCTTTTATTTGTTGTTTAAGTATGTGCTTTGCAGGAAAGAAAATAGAGGCACACTATAGCAGGGGACACATGCAACTGTTGGTTAACACACTCAGGATTGGCAGCCAACATCTACTGAGTAGTTATGGGACTGAGTACATTTGCTAGGTATTTTGTAAGCTAGTAGTTGTAGCTATAGAGGGAACTGGTTTGTTGATGCCTCAATCTTGAAGCTCTATTTTTTTCTCGAGCAGGTCATCGCATCATTGGCTAACCTCAAATTTCATGGGAAAATAACATGACGATTTTTATCCCACGACTTGAGCATGTGCCTTTGACACAAGAGGTGAGAGTATTGAGCCTGTATGGTAATTTTGTTTACTGCACTGCATTGCAAATTAATGAAGGCACGGAGTCAGCTGACTGGGGGTGGTACAGAAATTCACATGAATTAAATATGTGCTGGATTTTGTGCTCAAATCAGATTACTGGTGGGTTGGCGTCTGGACATTAGAGATGAGGGCTGAGGCCCTAAGGGTCTGAATCATTGGATGATAGTTGGCTAAATCAAATAACAAACCCGTCTCTTTCTCAGCTACTATCGAAGTGACCTTGAGCAAGGAACTCCCTCCTACAGCGTGCTGCTCAAATTCTAATTGTAGATGTGTACAATGTGTGAATGTGTTTCACAAACTGTTAGGCACTGCTCTAGCATACCTTGCCATCCAATAGAAGGTTTGAAAAAAATCCACTAAATGAATTAAGCTTCTTTAATAAGGCTCCTGGATCGAGTTGAACCAAATGTACTGTAGTGCTCTAGATGGCATCAGTGCATAAATAGCGGAACTGAACTGTAACAGGCAAGACAAAGCTCTGCATAGTTATATCTGAATGGGCCGGTGCTTTTGGTTGACTCAAATGGTCAACCAAGTTGCCTTGAAGGTCGCAAAAAAAGCAAAACGTTTGGTGAAAATGTCTTGGCGGCAGGACCTGAGATGAACCTGGGTAGAGCTCGACAAGTCTGGAAACAGACAAGCTTACAGCATGCAATGGTCTGTTCCAGGCTGAAGTGGATTGAAGCTGGAGTTGAGTGGAGCCCAAGGTTAAGAACCACGGACATTGAACGGTGGGTCCATCGTAGCGGTAGGGTTTAAGTAGCTATAGGTAGCTGCAGGTAGGCTGTCCTCTAGGGAAGTCCAGCAGCCTGGTCTTAAGAGCGGTAGTCCTTCTTACTGTACGGTCTGTTTCCCAGGATGTGGTCGATATCAGACACCACTTGAGAAGTCATCTTAGGAAGTACCTGGGCACGGGAGAGAGAGAGAGAGAGCACAAGTGAATAAACCTGGGAGGAAAAGAAGGAAGTGAGAATTACAAGCAGGTAAAAGAAAGATTAAGTAGTAGCTTTTTGGTCTAGAAATCGATAAGAGCTGTAATGAGAGCAGTGGTTACAGTTGAGGAAACTAAGCAGCCAGTAGACCTGAACAGTAAAGTAAAACAGCAGTGTGTGTGTGTGTGTGTGTGTGTGTGTGTGTGTGTGTGTGTGTGTGTTTGTGTGTGTGTGTGTGTGTGTGTGTGTGTGCGTGCGTGCGTGCGTGCGTGCGTGCGTGCGTGCGTGCGTGCGTGCGTGCGTGCGTGTGTGTGTGTGTGTGTGTTCCCACCTGTATGGCCCCGAGGTTCTCAGTGAGCTGTTCGGGGTTGGATGTTCCCAGAAGTACTGAGCTCACTCCTTCATTTCTTAAACACCACGCTGGAGAGAGAGAGAGACAGGGAGAAAGAGAGAGACAGAGTGTGTGTCAATGTTCACATGTTGCCCACTTGATGGCGCACTGCTGCTTATTACTGTCCAACAATAACCAAACCACAAATAAAACTTGTAGACTTGTCCTGACTTGCTCCTCCTGGATCCATATAACGATTTACCCCAAAGTAAAAAAACATTTGTTTTCTTTTTGGTCCCAATCCATTTGCTACTAAATCCTCAACCTTTTGATCACTGCCAGCCTTTTTTCCCAAAGCAGCAAAGTCGATTTCTTTGAAAACCTTTGCTTGCATTCACTTCTACCTTCCAGGCGGCTCAGACATTTTAACGGGTGCGTAATGATGCAGTTGAAAGCACAAAGACATCTGAAAAAGTCTGTGTGTCGGCGGAGAAGCTGAGAAGGGGGGGAAAAGAATAAAACCAACCCTCCAGACAAATGATCAGCGAAGGCAGACATTGTGTAAAGGATGATGTGAATTTGATCACGTCTCGCATTAAAGAACGAAGCTTCCCTGTCTGACACATCCCTGAGAAGTTTTGTATTCAAATCCCTGCTTAAGGCCGCTTCCCAAAGGCTTTGTTCCCAAGAAAGTTGACGGCAGGAGGGAGAAGACGTCTTACCCACAGCCAGTTGAGGCAAAGTGCAGCCCAGCTTCTCTGCGATGTGGTTGAGCTCTTTCAGCTTGGCTTGTTGCTTCCTTCCATCCTCACTGACGATTTTCTCTTTCAACCACTGATACGACTGTATGACAGAGAGAGAACAAAGAGACACAACGAGACAAAGAAACAAATAAAAGTTTAGACTGATCACATTTGGGGAAAGTATTGTATGTATATGAAAGTATATGAAAAGAGAGTGCAGTCAGACAAGAGAGAGAAAAGCCAAGGATAATTAAGAGGTTGAAGCTGTAAGCCGTGAGGAACTGTGAGCACTGCAGGCATGTTGCTTAATGTGACATTATCGAATGCACCAAGCAGCATTAGTGAAGACGTGACTTCATTTCATCATTTATTTCAACAAAGAAAAAAAAACTGCTATTGGTAGGGATGGATTTTGGATGGATAATATGACCTTGAAAGTTGAAATTCATTGAAAGTTCACCCAGCACCTACAGACCCTGCAAGTTCAAGAGGTTAAGAGTCCATATCATTAACCTCCCGTAAAAAACCTAAACTACGTAGTCATTTTGGGGGACCCTGAAGTGGTCCTTGCGTTTTGGTCTGATTATTTGCGAAGTCTGGGTTAATTAAAACTTTAACAAATAACAAACATGGAGAAACAATCTTTGACAGCTTGAAGATTCGTCATGAAGCTAGCCTCATTTTTTTCAAACGCCTTGCATCTGTTAAAGATTCCAGCTTTTATTTTTGATTCATGCCGTAGTTCTATTGTGGATAACCCCTGGGTGTTTTGAATGTGAAGAACAAAACCGTGATAAAGTTTTTTTTTGTTGTTGTTGCCTACCTTCATGGAGGCCCTGGAAGTTTCAGGAATGCCATTTTCATATTTTCCAGTGATGATGCCGCACGCCAGCGGTGACCACGTCATCGCCCCAACTCCTGTCGCCATGGAGACCATTGGGATGTTTAAACAAGAGGTGTTTTTAGTCAGATCGTGCCGAAAGGATGAAGTGTGAAATAATGTGCGAGATCAGTGCGGGGAAAGTGAAAATATATGAGGAGACAAAAACACATCCAATGAATAAATACTCAGAGGAGATGAGCAGTGGAGAATAATAAGAGATGCTTCAAGTATTTCTTAATTGTACTCATCTATAAAAAACTGAGAAAAAAATTAGTTTTACAATGTTTTTTTTTAATGCCAACTGCTCTGGGGATGAGACATTTCATCATCCGCCATTCATTTGACTAATTCACCACTGCACACACACACACACACACACACACACACACACACACACACACACACACAGATGCATATTTGACTAATTCACCACTGCGCGCACACACACACACACACACACACACACACACACACACACACACACACACAGACGCATAACAAAGAATACTTGCCGATCTTGTGGTAAAGTTCAGGCAGTTGAACTTCTACTTTCTCTCTCTGGAAGAGATGATACTCTGCCTGCTCACACACTGGAGGGATCAGATTAAACTGTCTTGCCACCGAATACGCCTCCTAGGGAAGAGAAAAGAAACAATGAGAATGAACTGTTGCTAGCATAAATACATTTGTTTTCTGCAGCTGAAAATCACAGACAATAAAAGGTGAATGGGTTGGTAGGCAGCACCAAAGGAGAGATAGATAGATAGATAGATAGATAGATAGATAGATAGATAGATAGATAGATAGATAGATAGATAGATAGATAGATAGATAGATAGATAGATAGATAGATAGATAGATAGATAGATAGATAGATAGATAGATAGATAGATAGATAGATAGATAGATAGATAGATAGATAGATAGATAGATAGATAGATAGATAGATAGATAGATAGATAGATAGATAGTGGTGGGAGAAAGTCGGGAAAGAGATGATGTTAATCTGCCCGTGGGAGCGTGGCCCAAATGCAAATGTGGGGCTCAAGGTAAGTCACCCAATCAATATTCCATATCACAACTCTCCACGGCCTAATATTCAAATTCCCTCATATACCTTCATATCAGGACTCCCATGTGTCCTTCAAGAACAGGCCAAAGGGAAAGCGCACGCACACACACACACACACACACACACATATAATAAATGCATCTCTTAACATTGCCCGCTGTTATTTTGTAGCTCGCCTGCTGTGGAACACGTCAGGAACAGTTATGCAAGGATCACGTCACTCAACTTACAAATTACAAGTTGCTGTTTTGTTCTGTGACCCATGACATGGGCCTCGAGCCTGTGTGTGTGTATGTGTGTGTATACTATGTGCAACTGTGTGTGTGTACTGTACTGCTGCCTTTTCACATACTC
Organism: Ammodytes marinus; assembly: GCF_949987685.1. Lineage (NCBI taxonomy): Eukaryota > Metazoa > Chordata > Actinopteri > Uranoscopiformes > Ammodytidae > Ammodytes > Ammodytes marinus. The sequence continues at coordinate 30,147,897 of NC_137232.1, read as the reverse complement.
CTAGATTGTCGTGTTCACCCCCGCACTATTAATGCTGCTATCTAAATCACACTGCTTTCACTTTGGGCTTGTGTTCTACGGAGATATCTGCTCCCCTTTCACCGTGAACACAGAGAGAGGCTGTCAAACACATCTCCATGTGCTTGGAGCGGGGAAGGGAGGGTGATGAACACACCAGAGAGAGAGAGAGAGAGAGAGAGAGAGAGAGAGAGAGCGACCAGAGAGAACGGGTGTTAGTACGTCGTTGAATGTCACTTTAGGCATGTGTTCACTGCGTAACCCTCTGCTCTAGCTGCTTCACATTGTACCAATATGTTCATTTATGATCATTGTTCCTGACAGGAAGAGGACTTAAAGCCTGGAGGAAATCACTGTGCTTCTGTGGGGACACTTCCTAGACACCAGTTTTTTATTAAAACTTTTAAAAATGTTCTCCTATTTGCTTTCTGACAACCTTCCCTGATTAAGCTTGAGCAATGGTTCCACGACACAAGTGCAAGATAATAAGTTGCTAGAAATGAGCCCTAAAGGTGTGTAGAGTGTAGAAATCAGGCCTGCCTTTCATGACTTCAGTATCTATGGCACATCTTGTGTATTCTATGCATATTTGGATCGTCGCTCCTATGAGGACAAATAACGTGTTTTATAATGTGAGTTTCTGCCGAGCACAGCAGCTTTCCTCTAATATTCTAGTCAGTGGGACGTGAAATCTATTCTGCCAGAACAGCATGAAAATCCCCCCAGAAACTGTATTGCAAAAAATAATCAATTTCATTCCTCTCTTCTGACTAGCCGAGGCAATAATAGCATGGTAATTTAGCTTGACATTGAAATTACTACTTATTCCGTCCCCCGTGTTGCTTGGAAACAAAACTGTCTATTATCAATAGCAAACATGATGTCAAAGTTTACGAAGTATTTAAATATCCCACTTGCATATGTTTTGCTTTTTTAATTACAGTGATCTTTACTGCAAATGACGGTTTTCATGAGCACAAAGACTGAATGTAACAAATAAATTACACCATCTGCTTACCATGATCTCCATGGCGGTCCATCGAGACGTCCCCCAGTACATAGCCATGCCCTGGTTGATCACGTAGGTCATGGCCCGGACTATCTCTGTAGAAATTAACACATGTTCATAACAGTTAGTTGGATCAACAATGATTGATTGATTCCACCCTCTACAGTGCTACCTACGAACAAAACACCAGGATGTCTGTTCTCAACAGTATAGTTTTCACAGTCAGGTCTGCCCTGTAAACAAACAAAACACATCGGACCCCGCTGGATTCACCTTGAACACTATTTTAATTTCACCCAACAAAAGTTTTTAGTCCTTTACAAGGCCTGTCGAAAAAACTCAGGGGAGAGACACAGTCAAAACATGGCTGCAAGACATAAATATTTCTCTCAATGTCTGCCTCTTAACTCAAAGCAGTTGTAACTAAGATTCAGGTGGGTAAAGTGTATAAATCAAAGCCATAATTCATTCATTTGGGGCACAGACAGTATTAATTAAACATTGACTTAATGAGTGAGAATGGACATAGGAGGGACTATTTTGTGTGGTCCAGAACTACAATCAATTTGTCCGTAGTGCAACTATCTGAAAAAAACTTTACTATGAGATGACAGTCTTACTGGTGGTATTAAACCCACGTTTTAAGACAAAATTGTAACCACCATAAGAAATAACCAAACTAAGAAACCAAATAACAATCAAGTCCATGAAGTGGATCTTATCGCACTTGAGCATTTAATCCACATATAGAAAGGATAAAACCGATCTGGCAGTGAAAAACAAAAGTGATGTTGGTCTGCTTTCACAACTTGAGGCGCAAGCTTGGATGGACTTGTCCAGAGGCAGACAACATGTTAATCCAGTCCTCATGAAAGGGCAATACCAAAGAGAAGGAGAATGGACCAAACCCAGACAACAAAAAAACGTTAAACTGAAAGTTAAATATTATCAAAAAATAATAATAAAACAGGTGTTTATGGATGGGTTTGCCATTACACTCAGGGGTCAGAAATTCATTTCATTTTTTCATTTTCCTTTATTTAACCTCGAAAGATCAATTGAGGGGTGACCCTCTTTTACAATGACGTCGAGTTTGTACATATACACAATATACAATGAGAATACATAACAAGTTTACACACACACACACACACACACAGACAACAACAATTTAAAACATTCAGATCAATTGAATGAGAGACATAATAGCCTAATTAAAACAGTTACAAGTGTAGAGGGGCTGATTCAAAATAATAATTTTAAATTGGTTAACAGTTATGAGTGTATTTATTTTAATTGTATGTTGTAGGCTGTTCCAGGAGTCAGGGGCACTATGGCTAAAAGCGGTTTTACCAAGCTCAGACCGGGCATAGGGGACATATAACATGAGCATGTCAGTTGAGCGGGTTTGATAAAGCCCATCTGAAATAAGCAGCATTTCTGTCAAATATAGTGGTAGCTTTCCAGTCAGAGCTTTATATATAAAAATATGCCAATGTGCATCACAGAAATAATAAAGACTATGAAAATTCGTCTCCTCACCAAACAACTCTCTGGATGAACTAGCAAGCAAACATTCTACAGCCTGATTATGTTCAAACTGACGCAATTATAGGTCCAACACTGCAGACAGTGTGGGCCAACTGCAGTCTAGAGCCAACAAAACCTCAGATTAGGACTGTCATTAAGGTTATTCATCATCAGCCCTGCGCTCACACACCAATTACACTGCAATCCTTCACTGTGACGGGACCCTTAGTATTTCACTCGGCATAACTGCTTCTTGGCGAGAGAGATGATGCCTTTTACTAAATACCATCCTGCCCAAGGAAAATCACACAGTATTAAGAAAAGTAAGCTATTCTGTCTCTTTTGCCATCTCTTCTTCTTCCCCTCTTCCTCTCCATCCCCCTCTCCCCGCACTCCTGCCACTGTGCACACTGCCCTCACATCTCAATGCTACTTTGATGCCTCAATTTCCGGTCCAATATATCAAGAGAAAGAGAGAGAGGGATAGAGAGAAAGAGAGAGAGAGAAAGGAAGAAGAGGGAGCGCATTACATGTTCGAAAAAGGGAGAGTAATACATTTAGTATTTGAAGAGATGAAACGGAAAATGGGAGTGCAGATGATGGTGGAAAAGGAGGCGGAGTTTGCGGAGCAGAGGAAATCTGTTATGAGGAAAGAGCTAGAGAAGTGTGCATTGGAGGTGTGCAATATCACATCCTACAATGCTACAGTACCCATGCAATATCACACAAGACCTAAATAACACCTGGCATTATCCTCTAAAGATGAACAAACTGAGCTTTGACACCTGAGCTTTGACACATGTGCAAAGTCTAATCATCACCTTCCCTGTTAACAAGGTTTTTCTATTCATATACATTTTCAGTAGCATAGCAGTCTGTAATGTGGGGAATGTGTCATTTATGAGTAACAAACACTTTACTTTTGAGTCATTTGGCCATGGGGCCACTGCTTATATGCATGTCAATAAGCAAGCTTTCGCTTATAATTCAAATAAGGTTGCGTGCCTCACTTTTAGTTGATGATGTAATATTCCCACCCTATCCACGCTAAGATAACATGTGGATCTATTATATTGTTGTTCACTGAGTACGATTCTCTACAGCCAGTAAGAAATTACATCAATGTATCCTGCAAAACGAAACAAAAAAATGCTGTTTTATTGCTGTTTGTTTGACAGACTGTGGATGACATTTGCAACGCATGTACACTAGAACTTTTTGACAGTAACAAACTATTTGACTTCAAGACAAGAGGTGCTGAAAACATGTATAACCCAAGTAAAACACTAAGACCCATCGCTGCCCCAAGGCCTTTGCTGGACATCATTAATAACGACAATAACATTGATTTGATTGGTTGGTTGGCTTAAGTTTGAAAGGTGAATGTTGATTCATTGGCCGACTCACCCTCCATGGGGGTATTGCTGTCAGGCCGGTTGGCAAAAACCACATCTACATACTCCAGCTGCATCCTTTGTAGAGAGCCCTGAAGACCTGAGAGACACAGGGAGGTGTGAGGGGTTGAGATAGTGCAGGCTGGTCCAACTGACACAATATAGCATTTTGTAAGGAAAAATAATAAATATTTTGTTATGTATCAATGTATGTCAGTGTGTTTGTAAGTCTCACCTTCAATAATGTGTTTCCTGGACAGTCCTCTCTCTGTCTCTGCTCTGATGAGACAAACAAAATGAAGAGCAACACTGTCAATCTGTCACTTTTGTCATGTTACTTTATAATGTAAATCAGTGAACACACAGAACGAGGGCAAACGCCAATCACAAGGCGGGGGTGGGGGGGGGGGGGGGCAACTGAGCAGTGTTATCGGAACTTCCTAGTACATTGGAATGTAAAGTATAACTTTAAGATAACTTTTAAATATCAGTCATGAAGCTCTCCAGAACCGGCTAAACCAAATCACATTTTAAGGACCCTGGCTGGGTGAGGGGCCTCGACAGGAGAATAAGTCAGGCAGTTTTACGTAACAGTAAATGGGTCAAAGCGCTTTCAACTTTTTCAGCATCATTATGCATCCAAGCTCTAGAGGAGAGAGGTGGACGACTGCAATTTTTCCTACCAAGAACGGAGAGAATAACTTCATCCTTATCTCCAGACGCAGTTGGACAGTGTGACAGCCAAGCGTGTGTGCGTGTGTGTGTGTGTGCCAGAAAACAGCTTTATTTTACCCCTGTCCCCAGACTCAGCAGAGGAATTGGTTTCTCCATTGTTGTTGTGTTTAACCTTTATTTGTGACTGACTTTTTGTGAGATATTTATGACTGATTGAATGATTTGACAAACTAATTATTTTTTCTGTTGACTGAAAAAACTGAGCTTATACTTTTTGATTTTGAACTTTGCAATAGAACCTTCAAACAAACCCATACACTTCTCTGAAGGACTTTGAAGTTTCATTTACTGACATTTTAAGTGATATTTGTGCATGTCTGTGACTGAACAGAATTATCTTTGTTATGTCATGGGTCTCAGATCTCAATGGGGTTTCTCTAATAAAGAAAGTTGATACAACTAACTATTTCCACACAAATTAGCCATTTAGAGAGTGTCTTACTTACTTTCCTCCCCAGTAGAGTTTAGTTGTAATGACCAAGCTGGATCGCCTGAGAGAGGGCAGTGGAAGAGAGTAATACATAACACATTACACTTGCTCAGTTATATTCTGGTATGCAAACATATAAGGCTCAGCAAATCCATCCAAACTGTCCTTTATGGATGTGTTTAAACCCCTAATGCTGTATTCTCTGCTTAGTCGTTCAGTGAACATCATAATCAGCTGTTCTCACTGTCTTATATCCCGTCTAAAGCCGTGTGTTTTTTCTAAAACTAACAGTACAAAGTAGATCATCATCACTCAGTACAGCCTGTTCAATTCTCCATTCATAAATCTCTGTACAATCACAATGAGGCTGAAATGTCAAATTCTGTTTCTATTTGCTCTGCCAACATCAAGCCGCATACTGGTGTGACGTGGTCAGCTAGCCCCATGTCTGGGTCAGTTGGTATTGACAGTCAGCAGATAAAATCATAAAGTGTGTGATATGTAAGGATCCAAATAATGGGTCTCTTTAGTTCAAATGGCGTGCCTCCTTTACCTCTAAATTGCACTGCTTATAAACAGTGCACAGTGCTGGTTACCTTCCATGTTTGCTTTGGTACGAGAACACGCAACAACTGGTGTTCTCATGGATTTCGCTAGGTTGTGCATCGCCACGACTTCATTCGTTCAGATCGTTGCATTGTGTATTAATCAGTCATTTGTGTAAGTTGTGTTCCCTCCTGACTGTCAAAGACTGGAAAGCGAGTCAGTTGAAAAAATATTCATATGTGGTCTGTCTATTTCAATAGATTTCAGCTAGTCTTTTGTTTTGTCCCAAGTTTAAACTGCACATTGCTATATTGCTCAGGAACTAGCCAATATAGTGAGAATAGAGCAGCAGCGAGGCGGTCCCTACATTAGAGCTGCTTCACACCCCCACACTATAGAGTGGGTGATGTAATTGCAACACAGACAGGCTCCATCAGTTAATTCATTTGATGTTACTGTGCCCTCCTACAGTATCTGTTTCCTACAGAGTGGATCAATAATAAAAAAGACAACTCCATGAGGAGAATATTTGAGATGTGTGGAAAGTAAAAGTGCCTGCAGGCCAGACTACTATACAATATATATATTTCATAGTGCTGTATTGTGATGCAATGTGTCCCTGTGTGTGAAGAAATACACATATAGGAATGCAGTGTAATTCCAATGAAATAAAAATAAAACGTTGACATATAATATTTCTCACTTCAACATCAAACATGGATATCCCTTACACATTAATACACGCATTTGCACACACACAAAAAGGAAAAAAAACACAATCAAACAAACTTTTGCTGCCTCTTGCAACATGCACACAAACACACACACACAAACCATCCTCTTATTCTCTCACACAACACAAACGTGATGAAGCCATTGCACGGTTATATCATCATTACCTCCAGCACTTCTTCTTGATTATGTTTCCTAGAATGACTTCCGCTCTGCAGGGCAACATAAATGAGGTGGTGTTATTAAATTACAGTTTGAATGGAGAAACACTATCTCCACAATATCAAACCGCACAATTCATTCTAACAGCTCTAGTGTGCATTTAAAAAAGCTGTCAAATTAGTCTGTTCATGAATGGGTAGTTAGATGGTAGGGAAGAACGGGGCAATGTGAGACATCGGGTAATGTGAGACATCCCCTGTATCTAGGCAACGGAACGCATTTTTGGTCATGTGAGATATATGTTTTCAAGCCCCTCTCATTTCCCCTTGGCCATGAAGGAGAGGACCTCATGGTAATGTTGTAAGCATGTTTTTTTCACAAAAATGTATTTTTTGGATGTAAAAGTACATTTTATTGCTGTCAACTTAATCAACTGTTGTGCCAAAGCAAATTGATTCAGGTAGAAAAACTTATATAATACATGTTGATGAACTACCAACATATGAAACCATGTGATGATGATAACTGAAGATAAGCCTGAATTGCTGAGAGAGGTAGTTTTTTCTCAAATTGTGGCAGAGGGGTGAAGTGAGACAAATGCTGTGGGGTAAAGTTAGACAGTGTCTGTCCCCTCTTTTGAATCCATTATATTTTAGGTAGCAAGGAGACCAGTTTGAATAAGACAAAAGGCAATGCGGGCCGGAGGTGGGGGTTGAATGGTTTAAGGGGTGTCAGCAAGGGCATGGTTTGGCACATACTGTATGTAGGGGAGAGTGGCCTAAGTTGTGCCGGTGGGGAAGTTGTGCCACCCCTTGTTTCTAGAAAAGCATAAAAGAAATTGGAAATGTGACCACATATTTAAGAAGAGCCATCCATTTGACTCATCCTGTAAAGAAGGGAGAAACATGGAATGAGATATAAGCACATTTAAGCTCAAAAAACTGTTTTTTTACCTTTCAAAGTAAAATTTCCATGATCAAGGTTTTTTGATTATTGTGTCTGAACAATTATAGACACGTTTGAAAACATTTCACACATGTTTTAGTGCTTTAGTATGCTACACTTTGTGTCTATATAGTTAGCACGATGTCAGCCCTAAATTGCTGCATCATGCTGGGCCTGGGGTGAGTTATAAGTAAGTAAGTAAGTAAAATGTATTTATAAAAGCACATTTATAACAGTTTGCACTGCCCTTAGTGCTGAACATAGTGCATTCAGCAGGTAAACAATGAAGGAAAAATAACAATAACAAAAATAAAGGACATAAAGCCCAGACATCCACATATAAACAAAGATAGTGCAGAGGTAAGATAGTTAATGGGGAGGAAAAACCAGGGTGTACAGATGGGTTTTGAGCCTTGATTTAAAGGCACAAATGGAGAGGGAATCGCATATGCCAGGTGGCAGTTGGTGACTACAAGGGCGGAGCAGCTAGTGCAAAGTACATTTCTGAGATTTGTGACATTGGCATGGCTGTATATGCTGGTCACCAAAAGAAAGTGATTGTCTACAGTAGCTCAGAAGAGACTGACATCTTCATTCCACTAAACGACACCACTGATGAGTTCAGATGGCCAGAAAGATGATGATGATGGTGACTTTGTCATCGTGAGCTTTGCAGGTCAAACCATTAGATCTGCTAGGCCTTGTTTAAAGAGGACCTATGATACTTTTAGACTTTTATGACCTATAAACGTTGTTATAATGATGTATAGTCATGTTTAACCATACTAGCGTATCAAACAATTACGTACATGCATTTCGACGTATTCCCTGCTGACCGTCTGGGGTGGCTATGCAGAGCACTAAACACTATGGCAGCCGGTCGAGAAATAACTTGTTCAAATTTCCGGGTAGTTTGAGTCACGCACCCGGATGTTTCCATGTATGGTAATGCTGCTCAGGCAAGCTCCGGCTGCATGCCCCCACCTTCCTGAAAATCTCCCGCTGCTGGAAGGAAGGTAACCAATCACAACAGAGTGTGGTTTGCAGCAGGGGGGGAGGGGCGGAAAAGCTCAAAGCAGTGTGTAGAGAGAGACTGCTGTGGTCGCTAGGGTAAGAGGAAGAGTGTCCCGGAAATCTACATAGTTTTTTGTGATGTGATTCGTGTCAGGTTGCTCTATAGCAGTTTTTAACAAGAAATTAAGACCAGAAAAGTAGTATAATAGGATCTCTTTAAGAAAAGTGTCCTTCAATCTTTGTAAAATATTTACTTTATTTACTTTAAATAAACCCTAAATAAGTGATTGTCTAATGGATTTGTCTTGCATTACAGTTTATAAGATATATATATATCAATGGCACAATTTACCCCATGGTATTCTCTCGTGGCACAACTTACACCACACCGGGGGCAAGTTGTGCCACAAGACAACTTTTTTTCCGAAAGCTATATTTCTTAAACAGTTAATTTCAGATCAAAGTTATTGTTGCCGGGGATGCACAACACCCTGAAATATATGTACATATTTGAGTTGGAGACTTTACTGTCAAGGCCTCACTTTAAAGTCACTTTGAGTAAAAAGTGGCACAACTTAGGCCACTCTCCCTATGTGGGGGACAGGAGAGTGACATTTAACATCAATATCTTTATTCAATGAATGATCCCAGTAAAACAAATGCAGAAAAACATTAATCAAAGACTCAAAAGATTGAAAAAGACAGCTGGGTCTAGTCCTGTGTTCTGAGTCCTAGGCTGTTCTAGCTGGTTCTGATTGTGCTTTGCTCTGATCGCCAGCCACTAGCTGGCTCTAATAAGGGCCCTGAGTTCTGACCCCCAGACTGTGTTTTAATCCAACTGGTTCTACCTGTCATTTGAATGTTAATTATTGAATATGAATTATATGTTGTATTTGATCAGAGTTTCTTTCAAAATTGTTTTGCTTAATTGACAAAACCCCATGATTCTGTTACTAGTCCAACATTAGTTCTGGAATATGTGGTTTTCAAGCTAGCTGTCAGGATTCTAACTGTTACAACATGTATTGTTATGGTAGTTTCAGAGTGGAAAAAATAAGTGGATCAGTTTACCCTCTTGATTTCTCTGGTCTGTCTCAGTTTACCCCACAGCTGGGGTAAAGTGAGACACAAGACAACTTTTTTTTAAAACAATCATAGTTTCACTGCCATTCGTCCTGAATAAATTCTGATAATGTCCATTTTACTGATAAATCATTTTAGCTCGCATAGAGGGGAGCAAATGTAAAAAGTGTCTCACATTACCCCGTTCTCCCTACATTCAAAAAATAATTACAAAACTTTGAACATCACAAGAGTGCCATCTTACAGTAAAGCAACAGACGCATATTTTTTGACAGAATGTGTTTGGTTTTATTGTTTTGTTCAATGAATTATGGAAGAGTGTGCAGCTAAAGGAAATTTGATGGTCTTGGATACTCACAAAATGTATGACATTCCAGACATGATGGCTGTTTATCACTTTACTAACGGAGTGGAACAAATTTGTAACCTTGCGGCTAAAGACGGAAAAAATCCTGTAGCTGCAGTGGGGCCATACAGATGTGTGCACATGATCACACTGAAACATGAATAGGTTGTTATGAGAGGTTGGCATGACACCCACCTGCCACCTGCGTAGACCTCAGCTGTGTCGAACAGGTTGACTCCACTGTCATATGCAATGGACATTAGCTGCTCTGCAACCTGTCACGAGGTGAGGGAAAACACACACACACAAACACATTATATTTATAGTTAAAAGTATCTTATTTTAGACACTTGCCAAAAGAAAAAGTCCATGAAAGAGAGGTAGCTTTCTGAAATCCAGAAAGTGACTGTAATAAATACAACAGACCAAAGCTGAGGTGCAAACTGCCAAAAAGCCTTTTAAAGAGGCAAGGTAGAGACCCAGGCCAAGCCACTCTGACAATGCATCAGAGAACAGGAACACAACCACTGTATCGTTTATAAAGACACTCAAAATTGGACAACATTTTTTTTTTAAATATTCTAGCATTTAAGAAGTACAGTTAGTTCATTTCACTGGAAAACACACACATTGTGATTTTTGGTTTTACCAAAACTGTCTGCAGAACAGAAATAATGTATTTATAAAATGAACATGTTTTATTTAACGATTGGAAATAGCACTTTCAGTAAGACAACTCACGTGAAATGTATTGATATGTGAATGCAGAATATGTAGCCTACAGAGTTGATATTTGGGATCTGGGCTCTGTAAGTATACACCAAAGTCAGCACAACTGAGGATTGAGGACTCAGAGGAGTGACTCCTATATCGTCTCCCCTGGAGGAACTTAGGTTTCTGGTAAAATTCAGAAGTGCTTGTCGATGGTGAAATAGCTTCAGAAACAGGGTCAGATAACACATAGGACCAATTAGCTCTGACTGAGCAAAACCCGACTCTTACAGCCTCCTGGGGTGGAGGTGGTCGTTGTGCAGTGTTATATAAAAAAGCCTTGAAGTGGCCACAGCAGAGCCAAAGAGTGAGCCAAGCGTAAAGGCTTGAAAATAAAAGTTCCTCGATGCAAAGGATGTGTTGGGCACTGTATATGCTGCAGCAGTGCACTCAAGTTACATGTGTGGCTGCACTTTTAGTCTGTTGTAGTACAGTGTAAATGGGATCACAATGTAATTATTTGTGAAAAATCCTTTGACCCCACGATTAACAGTATAGTGTGTCAACTCTTTAGTGAGTGCTCATGCATTTTGTAAGTGCGTGTGCTTGTGTTTGACTAAGGACTTTCATTGAATTTGCCATCATTTCCCTGTGGACAATTCTGTGAGCGTAAGTTTTGTGAAGATGTGGGGACAGAATGTGTGTTTAAATACATGGCCCTTGTGTGTTTGTGTTGACGTGTGTCGCTAGGAATCTGTCAGAGTGCCTCACTGTATATGCCTGCAAGTGCATGCACATTATGCAAGTATATAGTGTGTGTGTGTGTGTCTGTCTGTCTGTCTGTCTGTCTGTCTGTCTGTCTGTGTGTGTGTGTGTGTGTGTGTGTGTGTGTCTGTCTGTGTGTTGCTGTTTCAGCAGTGGCAAGAGTTGTTGTTTCTAGCAAAATTAAATAATCCCTCCTCCGAGAATCTTTCTCAACCTTCTCTCTGCATCGAGCAAAAACTGGGCAGCAGTCCAGGCCTGTGTGATAATGTTACAGTAACAGTAAACTGTATTTAACTAGTGTCTTTAAAACAGAGACAATGAAAGTACAACACTTAAAAGGAATAAAGCAAGACAATTCAACTACATTTAACAAGAATATATATTTCATTTTCTATTCATTTTACCTTTATTTATACTCCAGATCAATTGAGTGCTGACCCTCATTTGCAATAATGTCGAGTCAAACAAATGTAAACCAAAGACAACAACACAAACACAAAATACAATGCAAATACATTAAATACACGAAAAGCTGATAAAGAGACAATTGAAACATTTAGACAGCGATGTAGAATGGCTGCGCAGTCTAAATAAAACAAGTACAGGTAGAGTTCGGCAGATTTGTTCCAGATAAATGGAGCCTATTGCAGGCTTGGAGCCAAATCTGAACACCAATTTTAAATCAATTTTAATCCTTATCAGGAAGCCAGTCAGAAAATACAAGTATATGCATTGTGATATAAACGGTGCCGAGACTGACTCGTAATAAAAATGATTTGAGACCCATATTGACATTTAGTAGCAAACTTGCTGGAGCCTTGAGGAGCCTATATCTGCTGCGCCGAGAGTGAAAGTCAGATGGGGACACCACTAAAACGTGTTTTATTTTCTCAAAGTTACCGAAAGATACCGAAAGATAGATAAGATATGTGCTGAAATGTGGTACAGATCATGTTATGCCAGTCAGTGCTCTTTTTTTGTACATTTGACATCTGTGATCCACACTGCATGGAACTGTTTGGGATCATGTATATTAGACCAGGGACAGCCGTGGTTCTAAAAACTGAGTTGGTAGAAGGAATGTAACCAAGTGGGAACATTGCATTTTTAGCATGGTCAGTTGGTACAAGCAATCGAGCAGCAGACCATCATATGTCTGTAACCTTTGCCTGTGAGAGTAAACTATCGTCCAGTGTACCTCAGAAATAATTCATATTCAGAATATGGTATTCATAAGGAAAGCATCATTATCAGATGCAAATCCACTGCTTTAGTACAGGAGGTTAGATGGACAGTGAAGGAGGAAAGTAAAGGACAAGTGAGAACAGTGGCCAAATATCGAAATAGCCCATTCAGCAAGTTAAACAAAGAAGAATGAAAAGATAAAGCTTGAGAAAGATTTGGGAAAGAGGGATGACAAGGGAAAAAGAACAGCATGTTCTGGTCTCTGCTGAGTGCAGACAGAAAACAACTGTTAGGGACACTGGAGGGGGATTTTCAGTTCAATAAAGTGAAGGGAATTGCAGGCTGGAGAGAGATTTTTTTTTGCAGAGGTAAGAGAATAGTTGGATGTAGATTGAAGAAGTAAGAAAGTGCAGAGTGGATGATATAAATGAAATGTAGTGTGAATTTAAGGTAATATACTTTTTTTGCGGGGGAGTTAGGGTAAAGTGTGGAATAGATTGAAGACAGCTTTACGAAGATAGATGAAGAGACACAGAGGGGCAGAAAGAGTGGCTGACACAGAGCGGAAAAACGATGGTGAACAAGTCAGATTTTTAAAAGACCGTTTGGCCTTGAGTGATTGCTCATTCACAAGGAGTCTCATGAGATGCCGCAAGGTCAGTCACTGTCATGGGGTGATTTGAGTGACATTCACAAGGTCAGTGTATTTATTTTGTTGATGGAAGCATCGTTGCTTAGACAGATTTCTGACTTCTGGCCATTTTGGATGAGCTCAATGTGACAAATGGCTTACAAAGTGTGTGTAAAATGTCTGCGATACAGATGCCCCTTTGATCTCACCTTCAGAAAAACCCTGAGTCATTGTAAAGTAGCAGAAATACATGGGTGGCTATGCTTCAGGCTTCTTTCTTTGTTTTTTTGGGTGTTTTTGTTCAGGGCACAGAAGGTGAAGGAAAATTTGGTTTCCAAACATAGACCAAATGTAATAAGAAAAAAATATTTTCTCTTTCACACAACACCAGAATCAAGGCTGTGTAGGCCTCCCACATGCTACCCACACAGCCTTGAGAATATTTCATGACTGCAATGCTCAACTCTCCACCAAAGTTAACTTCCACAGGCAACACTTTCTTCAAATTTCCTTTGTGATTTACGGATCCACTTTTGGCCTTTTCTAAATGAGTAAGCAACGTTAACTTGCATCCCCACCATCACTCCTGGGAGCTTTCGGACTGTCTGTGTCTCTGCCCAGACAAGTCGTTACTTACTAGCACTTTAAGAAGACATACTTTATTAGCGGTGTATTGCCCTTTATAAATTAAAAGAAAACCCTGGCTAAATGAATGGAGACACCGATGCTTCCTCACATGTGCACTGTGCGGTACAACTAAATGATTAACATCCATCCTGCATGTATAAAAATGCCAGAACATTTGAGTGTTGTATAAAGATGGCAAGAGAAAAAGATCTAAGTGACTTTGAAAGAAAGTTCATTGTTGGAGCGTCAGTCACAAAGACTGTTCAACGGGCTCATGTTCCAATAGGGACTGTTACTAAAGTCAAATCTGCATTCAGATCTATGGGAAAGAACAGCACCAAGATCCTAAGCCTACAGATGGCCAGCAATGTTGGTCAACAGCAGACATTGCTGCAGCGTCACTGTCACATCTACATTTGAATGCAATAGTTCCACATTTTGGAAAAAAACATATGATGATGATTCCTTTTCTTGCTAAGAGTTTGACACATATTGATGTTTTAACACTCTCTTTATGCTAAACATGAAGCTGGAACCTGCAGGTGATTAGCATAGCTTATAGCATAGATGCCTCACCTTCACCACATTTTTTTAAAATTGGCCTTAGCAATAGCTAAGGGTAAAGAAGCAAGCCAATGTAGGGAGTATGTGTGTATTTGTGCAGCCCTCACAGATTTTAGGTCGGAACTGTGTTTGTGTGCCAGAGTTTTTGGGCATTTCTTAATGAGGACACTGCACTCTGCTGAGGACATGCATTATATTTAGGATACGTCTGATAACAATGACACTGAAACTGGTTGCATTCAGGGCAGCAGAGAACTTTTAAACCCAACGCAGTGTTTGCTTAAAGCAAATTGCATGTGATGCAAGCAACCGTGCAGCACCGGCTTCTTTATTTCATTAATTCAGATGGCAATAATCCAGAGCTTTGTTTCTCTACTGAGAGCGTAAACACTATTGTCAGTCAACAGTTATTTAAAAGAGATTTTATGTAAGTCAACCAGCATTTGCTGTTCCTAGGCCTGTTGGACCGAGTGATAGCGGTGACATTGAATTGGGGACATTCAGAATAATGGAGGGGAGAGGGGTGCTAAGCTTTGAGTGTGACAAGCGAGTTAATGGAATTAAGCCTTGAGGTGAGGAAAATAATACTGTTGCATAACTCACTGTCCCTGTGTCCCCTGGGGTGAGATCTGTTCTCCAACCCTCCCCAAATATCATTCTACGTGTGTGTGTGTGTGTGTGTGTGTGTGTGTGTGTGTGTGTGTGTGTGTGTGTGTGTGTGTGTGTGTGTGTGTGTGTGTGTGTGTGTGTGTGTGTGTGTGTGTGACGTGTGTGTGTGTGACGTGACCAAAGCCAAGACCCCGGCAGCCACAACATTGCATGAATCAATGTGAGTGGGCAAATAGAGACATAGCGTTGACCCTCTGTCCTCTATAGTTTAAAGTTTGAGTCAGTCCACATAATCTGTATCACTGCTAAGGACTATGTGAAGGTTTTGAGCGTCTTTTAATATGTAAAAAAAAATCATCCTCTATAATGTGAGCAATACAATGAACTAAGCTGTGGGCTAAATGAGCCTGTAGGTAGGCCTATTAGATCTTTGTCTGCTGGCCAATGGTCTGATCAAAGTTAACTGTGACATCAGTCAGAAATAAGTATCCCATTCAAACACAGTTCCGTGGTTAATGTGTCCTTCTATTCTGAACGACAATGTAAAAGGGACAAACAGCCCTTATAGTGGTTGTGTCCTCAATATAATTTTTAGTTTTACTTACTTTGTAACCCCTTTGCATATGGCATCGTCTTGATGCTTCAAAATAGTTGGTTTTCAATTTAGCTAAATAAAATTAAATAGTAAGTAAGAGTAAATAGTAGTTGTGTGAGGTTCTGTAGTGGGTATCACTTAGTTAATCAATGGAAGACATTTTCCGCTGGGAGATTCTGGGAAAAACTGTTTTGAGTTGTTGTAGTCCCATATTAGTTTGCTTAGAACACAACACAAAACATCTTACCTAAACTACATCCGCATGTAGCACAAGGCGATCTTTATAATACAGTATCAAACATGTTTCACAGTGTGTTCAACACAGGACATCAGGAACATTTGACACCACTCACTATCGTATAAACTGTACAACAAAATCAATAATTCCATTAAGATTTAAATTAGCATGCAACACAAAATAAAATGTTTCATACCTCGTCTGTTATCTGTCCCCCGAATGTCACCCATGTACCTGGAAGGAAATTACAGATATTTTAAAATAAAGAAACCAGTCCTTTCCATTAGTGTGGGAGTGAGAGAGTTTGTGTGTGCGTGCATGCTTTCGTGTGTGTGTGTGTGTGTGTGTGTGTGTGTGTGTGTGTGTGTGTGTGTGTGTGTGTGTGTGTGTGTGTGTGTGTGTGTGTGTGTGTGTGTGTGTGTGTGTGTGTGAGAGAGAGAAAAATTCTGGCATAAACACTAAATTAATTCACAGCCTGTGATACAAGTCAAGAGAAGCTGTCAAGTTCCCAAGAGAAAATCCATCCTGTTAGGAGCGGCATCTGAATACTGAAGGATCCCCTCCTGCGCTCTCATTCTTCATTGGTGAGGGTTTGCGTTTGTTACAGTTGTGCATATTTGGATGACATTATTTGCCTTGTGCTTATGTAATGAGCTTGCACATCTGTACATCTGAGTAGGGGAGAACGGGGTAAGTAGGCACACTTTTTACTCTAGTGAGAATTGCTTATCACCTAAACATCTTTCAATAGTCCTACATTAAATTGAAGCTTAAGGTGTTGGCTTGAAATGTGTACCCCTCACTTTTTCTAAGTTATTGCAATAAAGAAGAAATTAACCATCAACGACACCCTTACACATTGTGACAACCAACCCCATCAAGGGGTCGGTTGTCACACACTATGGGGTTGTTTGTCACAATGTTATCTTAATGGGAATAATCTTAAAAAGAAGGCAAGAAAGTAGAACTAAATTTGTAAGTTTAATTGCATTGTCAAGTTGACAAATAGGCCTACATAACTTAATGTAGCCTTGGCAGCTGGTCTAGTTTGGGATGCACTGGGTTGTTTTGATTTTGTTGCCCTTTTTTCTTTTGCATGCTAGCTGCCTTTTCCTGCGCTATTCTTTCCTTCTCTGGAGTGTCAGTGAGGATACAGCTTGACAATTTATTTCGTTATTGGGTTCCTTTTCTAGCTGCAGCCTTGAGATAACATGTGACAACCAACCCCCCAAAAAATATGACGACCAACCCCAACTTGAATTTCTTGCTAGCATCAAGGCCAACAACCATCTGACAACTAATTAGCTTGCTAAAAACAATCTAAACTATAGCTTACCCTTCACACTTTGTATGGGTAACAAGTGTTTTGTTATAAACCCATTGTGTAAAAGCCTAGAAGAAAAATACTGAGGAGCTACATATTTTCAATTTGACATGAAAAACACAAACTTGCATCCTCACCTTAAATTCAGCAGTCTAACTCAAAGGAATACTATGTAGGTGACCTCTGATCCCAATTCTGGATATTTACATACCAACAGTTCACAGACAGCGCCTTCTGGTTCCGAGATATAACGATTGTGACAACCAACCCATGTGACAAATTACCCCGTTCTCCCCTACATGCTCCTTTAGTTTCCCTGCAGACAATGCAATAAGCCAGACAAATCGCTAAAGCCATAGCAAACTTCTTCAGCACATTCCCTCACTCATTATGAATTATGCATGTAGCGTTGTTGCGGCAGAATTACATTATTACAAAACAGTTTTTAGCTTTTCTACAACTGCCCTGCTCTGCCAGACAGAGAGAGGGGGGGAGGAACACCTTTTCATATCACATAAGTGTCAAGTCATTTGTATGTGTCTGACAAGACATGAGGCAGTCTCTGTTGCAGAGCCTTTGAAATCTGGCGGTGGGGGAACAAGGACATTGTTACCACATTGTTTTCTGTCATATACCGTAAGGTGAGCTTGAAAATGAACTTTCTCAAAAAAAAACAGTTGAATTTGCCTTTGTTTTGCCGATGGCTGCTTGTATCCACAGCTGCGCCATTGACTAGAGTAGGTATACTGTGAACGGAATGCAAATATGAATAATAACTTTTGGGTGAAAATGTCCCAAGACTGGACCAGACCATGGCCCACCTCATGCTCCTGCAGGAGGCTGACAATCACTGAATCATCAGCAAACTTGACTCAAATGTAGTCTGTCAGTCATTGAGCAGAAATAACAAGGACAAAAAAGGGCAGCCCTGTAGTGATTCAGTGGAACACATCGTGGCATCAGACAAAGTGACATTGACACAAGTTCTCTGTGACCTCAGTGTTAGGAAGTCGACAAGCCAACATATTGTGCTAAGGTCAACGGCAGATATATTAAAAAACCTGTGAGAGCTGACAAGATATCAATACAGTGTAAGTGAAGTGCACATTCGTCTTCTGGCCCTCCAGGTGCCCAACGATGGAATCCAACACAGTTTATTTGGCATTGTTTATCCCCTTTCCTGCCTAATAGGCAAATTGGAGTGGGTCGCTTACATTCTGCCAATAAGCTCCTCTCACAATTTGCTCCAAACCTTTCATAACTAATGAAATAATGGCCACGAGACAATAATCATTCAGCAACTTTGGTGATGAAACCTTGGCATAGGAAACATCAATGGATTATTCCCCTAACATGGGGACACTTTATTCTGTGATAAGGAGAGGTGCGAAAATATCACCCAAGAACAAGACCCAATTTTTAAGCAGAAGGCCACTGACACTGCAGGCCCGTGTGTGTCCATGACTTGTCCATTCAGGTGTTTTCCAAATATCTGTTTCATCTATCTGAATTTGACTGCACACGGTATTATTAACTTAAATTTGGCCAATTTGTTACTATAGTCATCGCAATCATATTAGAATGTTTGGCATCATCAGCATAATTTGCATTGAAGTTTCTAGTTTATGTACTTTCATATTTAGCGTGATGTGATTGCCAGGAAGATTTGGCAAGAGAGGTGTTTTGCCATTTGAATCCGATTCTTCAGTCTTGAATCCAGCCCTGTGCCTGGCAGCCTGGGATAGATGGCACATATTTAGATGAAACATTACTCTCTGGCGTCTCTCGGTTTAACTGACCTCCTAACTCTCTTTTTCAGCATTTTTTCAGCTTGCCTGCCTTCTGATAGAAAGGCTGAGTCATATTTTACTCATTTAATTAATTTCAAGCTCCACCTAAAGGGCGCAGCACATCTATTGCTGGCAAAGTTTACGTTTATCCAGAGGAGAAACAAAAAAAAGGCAAATCATCGAAAAACACATATGACAGACACATTTTCAGATGATATTAGGAGCTAAAATCAATTTTTAATCATATATATACAAAATAATGATATACAACACTCCTGAATAATGAGTCAGTCAATAAATGTTTTGTTTTGAAAAGATCTGAGCAAATGAAATCTATTTTCTGGAAAGCAGAGTTGTGTTTTTCATTGCTCTGTAAGTGTGCGAGTTAAAGCCTGAACATCCTGTAATATGGCACCATATATATACAGACACACACACAAAGAGGAATTCCCACGCTTACAACTGTTTCCAGTTCTGCTGCATGTCCTTCTTCTCCTCTACTGCCTCTTTAAGCTCTATTGATTTTCTCTAAAACAACTCTACTTGACTCGCCTTCGTCTGAACCTTCATATCCATATCTGTTTTTGTCCTGTCTACTGTGAGCCGACGCATACAGAGAGGGTGGACAAAACAAAATAAAAGGCAGGACAAATATAATGTGTTTCTGCGAGGAAAATATGCGCTGTTAAAAAAAACCCGTCTCAGACTGCATGCCTCAGAAATGATTACAAAGCTTGCTACACGTCTTCCTGACACATTGTCAACAGGAACTGAGAGTATATAGCTTCGGTATTTGTTGCATGGATTTAGCATTTAATTGCATCATATTATACAGTCGTTTGTACACTTGTGCCCACTTGCAAAACAGTAATACAGCAGACACAACAACAGCGGGATTGATTTCATTCAAATGACTACAAAGACAAACAAGTTTGCAGTGATTACAGCAACACTGATCATAACTCTAAATCTAATGCAACGCTAATGTTGGACTTTCCACTTCAGCTGCAGAGAAGGAAGCATTCATGGAGTTAAACATTACAAACTACTCGGATTCTTACTCTTTTGAGGGTACAAACAGAGGACAGTGAAAGAAGGTGAAAGAAACATGACAGCAGGTCAAGGATGACTGATCCCATTAGTGCTGAAAGTATTATGAATGTGATGGTATTATAAACTACTGCCGAATACTTCTAAAGGGTGAGTTTAAAGTACAAGGTAGAAAGGGAATGAGAGGGAAGAAAGAGGCTACAGCAGAAACACAGTAATGTTGGTCAGCTCAGTGACTCTCCTTTAAAAGCACCACGGTTAAAACACGCCGAGGTCCAACTCCCCATTTATTTTCCACATTGCAGGATTTTTTTGGGGGGGAGAACTATTTTAAGAATTCATGGATCAATAGTGCTGCATCAGTCGGCAAGCATCCAGGTATTAATTGGTGTGAGGAAGGAAAGTGTTGGATGCGCAGAATTTCTGATGGCTCAGATATGTGCTGATGACAAACTTCTGCATCGACTTTTCTTTATTTAGTAAACCAATTAAAATGGCGTTGAAATGCACAAAGGAGTACGAACTCACTGTTTTCCACAATTTTTCTAAACCAATTAGCGTCATTGGAACAGCCGTGTGTGTGTGTGTGTGTGTGTGTGTGTGTGTGTGTGTGTGTGTGTGTGTGTGTGTGTGTGTGTGTGTGTGTGTGTGTGTGTTGACAGCACAGTGAAGCCGGTTTCAGTGAACGAAAGAGTGCTTTGAGAGGCCCTGATGACTTCCCTTTTCACTTCACTCCAATCAATTAAACCACACTTTATGACTCTCCCCCGGGTAATCACTTTTCTGGAAATCAATTCCTTTTCAATTAACTTTTGAGACGTTTTTACATTGTAGACAGAGCAGTTTTCTTTGTTTTTGTTATTTTCAGATTCAAAATTTAAATGATGTTAGATTACATTTTGCCGGAATGTGAAATTATGATTTTTTTAAATAACTGATATTGAATTGTCTCAGAATTTGTCTTCTCTTCAGTCAATTACAGAGCGAACACATTTCTGAAGCTGAAGTGCTGTCAGGAAAAAGACGGAGCGAAATTCACTCTGTATCCTATTTCTGTTGAATAGTAGGTTGGTGTATGGTTAATAATTTGTTTTTTTATTTACTTATACAGTATATGATTTTTTTTTTAAATATCAGAAAAGAGTCTGCGCTCAGCGGTAAACTCTATCTAACCTCTTTGAACCAAATAACAAGCAGTTTTTTAGCAGCAGCTGAGCCATGGGAAAACAACACCCTCAGGGATGGAGACAGCAAAGATGAGGCCAGGAATAAGAAAAGCACACTGATAGCAAGAGTGAAATAAAAGACGAAGACATTTATTTCTTTGGTTTAAATTTCTGTTTTTCTCAAAGGCTTTGATTCTTCTTCCAGACAGTAGACTACAGTAAGGAGTTCAGAAGGAATTGAGATGAGACAGAGGGAAGAGACGGAGATAGAGAGGAGAGAGATAGCTCACTTCATAGGGAGAGCGAGAGTGCCAAAACTGACAAGAGAGAACTCTCCTCTTTCTCCTTCACTTTTCCTGTTCATCCCTCCCTCCTGCACCCTGTCCTGGGATCATATGTCGGTGTGTGTGTGGAATACTAATTCAGGCTTTTTCATGCATTACGAGGCGGCCTCCTCCGTTTAAATTTTGTTCCCCCTCCAGCTTTCGACAAAACTCTGATGGATGGCTTCATGAACAAACAATTAACAACTAACAAGCGTGGCACATGGGGAGGGGAACAGGGTTAAGTTGACCCCAGGGCTACACACTGGTTACTGGTGTTATGTTTGGTTTTAAAAGTAGCCTAGTTTTCTGTAGTACTGAAACTCACATTCAAAATTATTATTTATAATTTATTAAGCATCAGACAGTCTACTGAAGTAAACAAAGATCTTGTACTCAAACTCAATTTCAAATCAAGTACAAAACGTGTATAACATGAGAGCGCAAAAACATTCTAAAATAATTATAAAACTGATCAAAGTAATGGCAAAATAAATCAGAAATGATTGTCTCTTTAAACCAGAGAAAAACATCATATAAGGTTAAATGTGCATGTACACCATGCCTAACACATGGACTTTATTGAAAGATCACCATCCCTGCCTTGCTCAAATGCACTTTGGCAGTGTTTGTCTGCATCCTAAATGTTATAGCAGTCACTTTCCTGTGTGGCTCCTAAGTGAAGCGTTGCATGCCAAGGTCAATCTGCTGCTTTATTGTTACATAACTTTTGAATATCCTGGTTTCTAGCCAAGTTTGCCACTTTGAAAGCTTTGCACAGCAGCCTGCCTTGGGTCTTGAGTGCACAGTGCAGTTTTAATCCAGCGAGTGAAGATTATAAGACTCAAAATATTAACTATACTGTATATTATTATAGGAAGTTTCTAAGTAGAAAATCAACTTTAGCAGCTTCAAAACAGCATATTCCATTTTAAAATGGGTTGAAACAGACTCTGTGAACGCTCTGTGAGTCTACGTTTGTTGTTCTGCTGAAATATGCTGTGATACTACGATAGGATTGTTTGAATATCACCTTGCTCACACACACACACACACACACACACACACACACACACACACACACACACACACTAAACACTCATTTATCTTGGCACTATTCCTTCAAGGTAAACGGATGAAAACACCATCCTGCTCTTTGCACCTCCCTCATCTGTCTCCTCCTCTCCCCTGCCAGCACAGTGCCCTGGGCTCAGCATGTGGAAGGCAGCTGGCATTATGCTGACCTTTACTGCACCGTGCAACAAACAGTTTGAGTCAGACCTCTCAGTCTACTGTCAACCACCTGGGGCAACATGCACTCAGAGCCACACATTACACTGGTAAAACAACTCAACATTCTACAAAACGGCCATAGATCCATTCACGTATTAAGGCTGGATATAAAAACTGAACGCACATACATACACACACACACACACCTTCTGAAAGACTCCAAAAGTAAAGCTTGCTGGGTTTGTGTTTGTGCAGCGCATTATTTCAATTATTTAGATGTGTTGCTTTCATAAGAAAACAACAACTCGCCAACTTAAGTGTTTGAATCCCTTTCTAAATGTAATGCTGCTTGTTTTACTTGTTCAACCTAATGAAGTGTGAATATGATGTAATGCTCCTTGTAGTTTTGTAAGCTAAAACCAAGTACATGATACATACAGAACATCATACACATGATCAACAAAGTACAACAGTACAACAGTAATTGTTTAGTCAATGTCAATTTTGTTGTAGTTGTTGCCTATAGCATGGCCTGATGGTGAAATGCATTATGTTTAGTGAGGCAGAGTCTACAGTACTTACCAAGTCCTAAGCACGAAACTCTGAGTCCTGACTTTCCAAGGTTCCTGGAAAAAATGGAAAAGAAAGAGGAATCAAGTCACTTGTACTGTACATACATATTTCACCAAACAAGGTCAAGGATCTTACAATCAGGAGCATCGATTCCTTCGATCATATTTGGCAATAGGTGGATTCTAAATCATTTTAACAGTTTCATACTGTTTGGACATTTAGACAAAACAGATGGTAAACTGTGAATGCATGATGGCAAAGATACTGACAGTTGTGGCTGGATGCGGCTTTGCTTCAGTTAAAACATGACAGCCTTGACAGCAGGGCTGATTTCTCCACGACAGGAAACAGATTTCATCCTCCCAGGTAAATGCTTTGACACTGTCGACCTTCAATCACTTCTAAATAGGTATGCATACGTAAGTGGAAGGAAGGAAGCCTCGCAGTGGAATGAATGGTTATCTGCCCTTTAATGTCCCTTTCCACTCAACAGAGAGAAGAACAAATTCCCACGCATTGAATGGAAAACGCTAATCGAAAACAGCACATGCAGAAGTGAAAAATATTCTTGAATAAGAAAGTCACAGCTTGTGTACTCCAGGGTGGAGATGAACTGTGTGTATACTAAAGGTACAGAACACATCCTATTTATTAGCTTGCTAATAGCGTCATTAGCTGTGTCATTAGAACCAGCCACAATCTGTGCTAAAATATTTTTTACCGTTTTTTTTTACCGTTTGTGCACTGTATATACACATGCATCACACCTGCCTTTACAACCTCATTAGCCCACAAAATCAAGTAGATGCTGACGACAGTGTTTAAATGCTTCCAGTCATTGCCCTTTTACCCTGTGCAGCTGAAGAGCCTCAATGGAATTAAGACTACATAGAATTAGTGTTGATGTTTCTGATAATGCTGTTACTACTATCACCACTAACATGGCTATTACATTTTAGCCACTTAAGATGATGTGGCTAACACAATTATTCATTAATTAGAGCACACATGGAGCATCATTAACATTCACTGGAAGTCGAGTGTTTGGCAACATGGAAAATGGAAACCCAGGGCTGTACGCTTATTTTTTTAGGTGGTAGCACTGGTGCTAGCAAGCAAAAAGTAGGCTATGATCGAAAATGCATAACCATAACCCTTGCATTTCGCTCTAATTACCTTTGAGCATGTCATCTTGGTCTCATTTGAGATTCTCAATTAATATTATATCCTAGTGTGTGCAGTAATAATTATAGAAAAATTAATAGGGGTGCACTGATTGCAATTTAGACAAAATAATCTAACCTGCCAATTGCAATTTTTTGCTGATTCAGAATTATTTCTCCCCGTAAAAATATAAAAATAATATCTATATCTATATATTTCTTGTATATACCTGTACATATAATTATTATATTTATAATAATAAACATTTTTAGAAAATGTCCTTCTGTTAATTAAAACCAAACTTTAAAACATTAAACATAGCCTATTAAATAAATAAGTATACATATTGGTACAACTTAGGATAAATTAAATATGTTGTTGTGAATGTGTTGGGAGTAGCTTTTCAGTGGCTTATTTAAAACTTTGTTTGTTTATTGTTGACTGCTCTTTGCAGCTGAATGAGTTGCCTTTCAAGCTAAAGCACTACAGTGCTGTAAAGCGTTAATTTCCTGTTCTTACCGGCTTCAAAATATATGAAGGCTATAGCCTATGAAGGCCAATTCGAAGGCCGAACCAGGGCCGAACGAGCGTTGTTAAACGAGACGGTCTCCGCAGGTCTCCGTTTACGAGCATTTCCGGTTTGCGTAACAAGCCGTTACCTTGCGTGACGACTCGCCGCTCATGTGCTGCCTAGCAACCCTGATTGCTGCCAACGGAGACAGCCTTGTCAACGGAGGAAAAAAGAAAAAGAAGTTGCCTACCAGTCAAAAAGAAAAAAAAGTACAAGAAAAAAAGAAGGGAAGATAACAGTTAAGAAGATGGAGCAACACGTTGCTGTTTTGTTATTTTTTATTTTACTTTATGCCATCTCTGAAAAAAACGCAATGAATCTTGGGATATGTTGGGCCGCGAAGGATCCATCTGTTGCAGCCTTCAAAACCGTGAAATGAAGGCTGCATTTCTCGGCCGCATATGAAGGAGCCTTGCAAATCGTTGAAAATGGAACAAGCCTTTGCGCACCGCTATGACGCAATCGGTCTTCAAATGCAGCCTACGTAGGCTGCAACCCCTGAATCGAGACAGCTAATAACTTACTCGCCTTAAGGTGCGAACACACCAAACGCGTTGGGTGCGGTGGCGGCGTTGAAAAATCCTATTTTTGCATAGGGAACCATTGGTTTAGGCGCGATGATGCGTTGGCCGCGGTAAAGCGGCACTTTGGGCGTGGTAGCCGCGTTACCAAAGCGTCACCGCACCATCGCACCACTGCGCGAGTTCAAAAAATTTAACTTTTAACGCTCCATCGCGTGACGTTTAGCCGCGTTGGCCAATCAGCGGTGAGCTTGACCCGACGTCACGGACATCGGCACGGTGGGAGGACAACACAGAGGCTGAGAAACACCGAGGAGGAAATGTGTTTGCGGCTGGCTGGTGAAGCCGCTCGGGGTTGGGTTAGAAGACGTGGGGAAAGTGAGCCAGGAGAATGGGCTTCCTGGTTAATTCAGTGAATATGTGCGGCTGTGCTTTAGCCGATAAACCAAGTTAGCACCGGTCGGATAGCGTTAGTCAACTCACCCGGTTGTGTGCGGCCACCACCTCCATATAATGAACCCAAACATAATGGCTAAGTCCGGGGAACTTTCACAACGAGTACAGCGAAGCACCGGTGTTTATCTACGCCAGCCACGATCCCGTCACAGCCAGGTAGGGTAATGTAGGCTACTTGCCTTTATTTTCTACTGCCCTGCGCACAATGCTGCTGTAAATGTGTTTGGTATGGTGCTGCCTTGCTGTTTGTGTTCATTTCCGAGTGGCGTGAATCTGCAATGCTGTTTTAAGGCTATTTGTTCCGTTCAGTTGCTGTTTATTTGTCTTTTGGCACAATTGTTGGCCGTGTTGTTGTTGTTTTTGTGCGGACATGAATGCTGTTGTATCGGGTCGGGTCTGATCGCAGCCATGGTTGATTAGGGGAATAAATATATCGGGGGGGGGGGGGGAATAGCTGCGTAGCGTTGGGCGCGTTGAACCATTTTTTGACACAAAATGACCAAGCGCCAGATCAGGTGCGTTGGGCGCGATGGCCACCGCACCCAACGCGTTTGGTGTGTTCGCACCTTAAGACCGTATTTGGACAGTGTTAATGTAGAGCCCTCTAAGTAGTGTTGTGCAGCGCTCTTCTGTGTTTCAAAGACAGCCTCTCCTCATTAGCACTAGTGCGAGTGGACTTGTATTCATCATCGCACGTGATCAATTTCAGTAGCAAATGCGATCAAAACTGTCGCACTGTACAGCCCTGAAACCCAATATTAAATTATTTCTAGTTCGGTTTTGGTCTCCATCAACTCCTGAAGGATAAACTGTATTTTCCCCTTTAGCTGCCAAATGCTACACATGGTTGGTTGTTTGGTGCTGGACAGATAGCATACAGTGGGTTGAAAGAGCTTTATGGTGAAGAACCCTAGCCACTGCTGGACCTGATAAATGATTCTGATGACAGCACAGAGAAACAAGACAATGCAGCTGAAAGATGCTTGACTTGACAATGGGGAAAAGGCAAAAGGTTCACTCTCAGATTACAGTTTGCAGCCCAGGCTATGTCCTCCCTGTCTGTTCCAGAGCTGTGAGTGGACTGGCACATCCCTGCCATGTCCAATTACGGTAAGCTTGAGGAGCAGTTATTGTCCTGTCATGTCAGCATCCTATGAAAGAGTCCATGGACTGATGAGAAAACACATGCTACAAGAATCACATACATACATGAGTGTAGTGTGCGTTTTGATATATGTATTTATATTTTTTTGATTGTATTGTATGTATTGAATTCTGTGTTGATGTGTACAGGGACTACAGATGGAAATTAGCCAAGTGCTATAATCGGGTACAACGCACACGCACACGCACACACACACACACACACACACACTGTTTTTAGCAGGTGCAAAAGCATAGCTCAAATAGGGGTAGAACAGGTGGCTCAGTTTTCCTGGGAGAGGAGTTTAGCAAGCGAATGTTATGTCAGCACTTTTCCACTTTCTTAGTTACCTTATTCAGACAGAATACTAAAGAATTGATCAAAAATCTAAATCCATTTTATATTTTTTATTTAAACCCTTTAAGAAGTGCAGAGTGCAAAAATAACTTCACACTGCACGCCTTAAGTAACAGCAGGTGGTTACTGATAAACTTGCAGTTGTACTGTATAATTCTGTCACTTAGTCTTTTATCAAGACATTTAAAATGCAGTAAAGTAAGGGTCACAATCCCTGTCTTCAGTCTGAATTTGAAATATATTCCCACATAAGAAGCCTCATTAAAAGCACATGCATGGTCTTGTTAAAAGCAATTTACCATGTTGAGTCTTGTGTATGGATTGAGGAGTACATTATGCACAGCTGACAGCAATCTGTCATTTTTGCTCACCTGTCAAAACTTCTTTCGTTATTCATCGCTGACATGCCACCTCTGGATCCTTTTAATATCAGAATAGTTAATTGAGCGTAGGAAATCATGCAACCCTGAGAAAATCGATTTTAGGATGATGCATTAGATCCTCGTTAACCCCATAAAAAGTCCACAAGGGACACTGAGCAATTTGGACAAGGTGCTCTTGAACAAATTACAGGAGAAACTTTTTGCCCAGAAGAAACAACAATAAGAGATGATGGTAGGTAAAAATGGATTATAAAATAGTTCCGCATACATGCTCGTATCTCACTGACATTATGGGTCTTATCAAAGTCTGGCATTAAAGTCTGGGTCCTGTATGAAACACTCACATTCAGTCCTGTGAACGGTAAACTGTGCTTGCCCAAAATCTGTCTGACTGTCACCAAATCTATTAACGGGACCAGGCTCCAGTGTCCCTGAACAGGAATGAGGAAGCTATAAAAGTTTGAATAAAAAAGTCACACAAGTTTGGTTTTCTTGCCCAAAAAAAAATGATACATGACATTTTTAAAAGTTTTTAAAAAGTAACAGCTTGCCTCAAGCCAGTGCAATCTTTTTAAATTTAGATCACGGAAAACTGTAGGCGCTGAGTCAGGCAGTGGATGCCCCCCCGCCAGAGATTAATGATGATGTCGTTGTTCCCGGGGCCATGCCACTGAATGATGACCATCCAGCTGACCTCAATTTCTGGTCTGAAAAAGGAAAAAGCTGCTGCTCAGCTGGGGCCAGAGGAGATCCCCTGACAAAGCAGAAACACTGTGATGAGTCATACGACAAAGACCAACAGTCCATTCACACAGAGTACTTTTGCTGCACTGGAGATGGTAGGTTGTGATTTTAGGATGGAGCCGTTTTAATTGACAAAGTTTTCACACCTAAACACTACAGAATCTTCTGTTCGTCAAAATGTCATTATATTGAGGAACCGTAGCTGTCTATACTTTCTTCCCCATGTTGTAAAGTAATAAAAAGGACTTTTCTCAGATCAGCCTGGTTGGCCGTGATACTGCTGAGCCCACACACAATACAAAAACTCATGTGGACGTTTGAAAGAACGACAGTGATGAGGATATAATATATGAGAGACCTATGCGGAGGAGAAATGGAAGACAATAAGATTTGTTCTGGTTCCCTGGGGAAATGGAGTGAGAAAGTGATCTTCTCCCTCATTTCAAATCCCCTTTCTTGACTGGCTCTTCATATATGCAAACGCTCACAGCCACACATAAATTACTGTACCGCCACCACTCAACACATACACACACACACACACACACACACACACACACACACCAATACAGCTATCCTTGCTAATCAAATATTTATTGAAATAGGAACCCCCCCACCCCCGTAGCCACTTTTCAAAACAGATCTACCATAACAAGCCTTCTCGCTCAATGAGGCTATTCATCTCCACTTAAACATGTCTTCATTTGCCCGATGATGGACAGTAATGAATTTCTCCAATAATACCCCATGGTACTATGGCAACATTATACTCTCTCTCTCTCTCTCTTCATTCAGCATAAACACTGTCTCTCTCTCCGTCTATCTCTCTCTCCGAGTCCTTTGCTTGTCAACAGTCATCACTGCAGATCTGTCACTGATTTGCCCTTTACCTCCTAGAGTAGCGGACGGAGCTGCTCAGTATTCAGGAGGGAAAGAAGAGAGGTCACGCTTTCGATTCTTCACTTTAAACTAGATTAGTTTTAACGAGACAGTTGGCTGTAATTGGCTAAGAAGTCCTATTTTGTTCGAGCTGATGGTCCGAATGCGACAAAAAGGCTCTACAGCGGAGGAGAGCTGAGGTGATAAATTGCCTTATTCCTTGCGTATAAATCTCCAATGTTCGTTAAGCAATTTACCAAACTGTGACGGGTTAATTTATGTTAAGAGCGTAGCACTGAAGCGATTCCTTGTAATGTGCCATGTTTCACAAGTGGCTCAGGACGAGAGGAGCTGCCGTGTGTATGTGACGATGAAAACACCAACAAGTGTGAGGATCACATCTTGGCATCTTCTAACAACGATGCATGTGTTTGTTTTCTCTTTTCCCCGATGTCTTCAGGTTGTAATTGTGAGGCACTCGATTGGGTCTTGCTATGTAACTTACGTTTTATACTTCAGAGTTATACGGGTCATTTCTAAACGAATATAGACACTTCATTTTTAATTGCTGCCCTTGCATTTCATGGTCAATGTCGGTCACTGTTTTTATTTCTGGGCGTAGGCTACTGGATATGAAATCATTTTCAGATGACATCAAGAGTGGTTCGTTTTCCAAATTTTAAAATGAACATTAAATACGACGTTTACGATGCAGTAAAAACAGTAATGAGCCACGAGAGCGCCTGACACACACTTCTCCATCGAGTGTAAAACCACTCTCACACTCTCTTCCTACCTCCCACCATGCATCGCTACATTCCTTTAACATGAAATACCCCGATTGCAACTATTCCACACATCCATAAGTATTAATTGCATATGCATTTGATCTCTGAAGGTCTATCAACATGCCCGATTTACAAAGCAGGTAGGTGAAACACTTCAAAAAATAAACGCTGCTTTCAAAATAAAAGCTCCCCCTGTTTTCATAATTGGTGCTGACCTGTTTTTTCCTGTGCTCTCCTTGACACAGTTTTTGCCGAGTTTGCATCACCAGAGTGAATAAATTGCCCAAGTCTTGTAAAAGCTCTTTAATGTGGGAAGAGGGAATCTGGCATACATATTCATAATTGGTAACAGAAAGTTGTAATGATATATTTGTATGCAATTCTCTCTTGGTTTATTAAAAGGGGCTGCAATGATAATGACTTTGCTGCAGAGGAAAAGAGTGCCATCCGCAGATAATTATCATGTTTCTTGGACTAATTATCTTCCCATATTTAATTGAATGAGTAATTAAGACGAGCTGAGAGTGAGATACAGAGTTGTGATTATTGATTGAAAAAAAAAACATATGCCAAAAGAGATCTGCTGAGATAAAGGGACTATTCACCCAAATCAATCAAATTCAGATGAGAAAACGTAACTTTCAAGTCGTGTTGAACTGCACATTGTAATTGTATATATGCCGCCCAGAGGGAAATTTGTTTAACAAATGAAAATTGAAGGGGGGGAGAGAGAGAGAGAGAGAGAGAGAGAGAGAGAGAGAGAAAATCTTACTTTTTGTTAGCACCGACAAGATTGGCATTCTAGAGCAGGAGAGAAGTTTTGATGATTGTCTGTAGCATTTTGATGACATGACCGCCTGGCCACAGCTACAGTCATGACATAAAGACTGAAGGAGAAGAATCCCTGGATGTACGCAAACACTAGATAGGCTTACATTGTGGCTGTAAAGGGAGGTTTGATTGGGTTATCCACAAAATCATCAGTGACTTATTGCACGAGATTCATAAAGCTGATTTGTTACCGAGGCAATGGCGTCATGTGGATAAGCGTTGTCGAATCATCTAAAGACCAAACAGCTTCATCTTCGCTCTTCCAAGTCCAATTACCTCATTGCCCTCTTTGCTTACCTGGTAACAGTAAGAGACTTGAACGTAAACTACACCAGTAAATCTAACATAACACCTTGGGAAACCAGTTGTATGTACTCAGTAGTCCCCAGAGAAATCCACAGTTTACTTCTGTTTGGGTAATGTTCCCTACTGTGCCCCACTCATGTTTTTAAATACATTTTATTATAAGCCTATTTTTTAGAAATCGAATGACATATTCTACACTGTTTTTCAAATATTTCCTTTTAAGTTCCTCAAAGTAGCATCTCAGTAATTTGACAACTCATAGTGCTCATTGCTTCAAATACACTGCATATGTCACCGAAGAAAAATTACGAAATCCTTCAATCTTTCTTGAGATGACATGCATTACAATATGTGTGTGTGTGTGTGTGTGTGTGTGTGTGTGTGTGTGTGTGTGTGTGTGTGTGTGTGTGTGTGTGTGTGTGTGTGTGTGTGTGTGTGTGTGTGTGTGTGTGTGTGTGTGTGTGTGTGTGTGTGTGTGTGTGTGTGTGTGAATGTGACTATGTGGTCATGCGGTCATGTATAAATACTTTTGTGTATATACTTTTTGCATTGCACATGCTGAGCTTAACATGCACTTGCACCTGCTTGCATGTTGTGCCTGTATGTCTCTGTATCCGTGGCGTCCATATGAGATAAACTCTTTCTATGAACTATGGAGCAATCTCAGCAGTGGGGCTATTTCATGCCTATCAAAGCCTGAGCACTGAGTGTGGGTGGCACTGGCTGGGGGTGGCGGGGAGAAGTGAGGTGGGGGCAGCTCTCAAAAAGCCTACTTACGGGCAGAGTAATACAGCAGCCTGTGTATGTAGTAGAGTAGAGTAATATAGAAGCTATCATCTATGGGGGGCGAAATAACGCGGCCAACTGGATCGCTACGAGGCACACCTTCAGTCCTTTGACAGCTTCAACGGTGCAGCTGCAATATTGTAACAAGAGCAGAACTGAGAGCATGGAAAGATTTGTGTTGCTTGAGCATTTGATTCAGCACTGGATCATGTAAATGTGCATTTTTGTACAGTATTTGTACTTATTTTTTCTCAAGACCAAATGAGAACTCTCTGTTGTCACTGTGAAACAATACACTTCCTGAAAGATATACAGTATATACTGTGTATAAATAGATCACATTCATACAGCTTTATGCTTTCTTTAACCTATAATGCAATGCTTCAATAACCCACACATCTACATAATATAAATACATACCATACTGTGAGTAAGTACATGAATAGTATACCCAAAAGTGTGGCCTTTTAGTGTCACCTGCCTTCACAGACAATGAATTCAGCACTCTAAATGAAAATAAATAAACAAAGAACCTACTCTTTAATCCATCCACAGTTAAAATATATATAATTACTGTATAGATAAATATATACCACCGGGAGCCATAATGCATCATTAAACTTGCATCCTTTCTGTTCTATTAGAACAGTATGGCTGGCCTGGTGGTCCCACTTGTTTTGTAAAATACAAACAAACCTCTGGATTTTTCTCCTGAGGCAAATTTGCATGCATTTGGCACTAAAAATACAAATGATGCACAATTAGCTACACGCTCACACAGACAAAACGATGCATGTATTTGTATAGGTGTAACAGTGTTCTTGCAGCACATTCGATCATGGGGGTTAAAGGCAAAGATGAGAGTCTGCGTGGAGGTTTGAATATGATGTTTTTAAGAAGATTCAGATACAGTCATGCAGAGCCATCAGTGGGTACCAGCAGTTGAAAAAGCTACAGAATAGCACAACCCGTTCTGTGCCTGAGGTGACTCAGAGTGGCTGCGTTGGCAGAAGTTCCTCACATTTCAGTCCTGAATCATTCTGAAAAAGTCTCTGATCTATTTGTTGTCAAGTGGCCTTGCTGTTTAGCTACATAACGCCACTATATCTGAGTATAGAGAAGCAATTTTTCACAAACCAAGACACATTAAACTTCAGACCATAGCTGGTATCCATCATCCTAAAACATTGGCCCCACCTGCCTCTCAAATAAATCTATTTTCAATGTTGTTGATCGAAATCATGAGCATTTGAAAGGATGAATATCCAAAGGGCATTCTGCAAGAGATTCTGATGTTGTTGCATCTGAAGCAACTTCAAGTACAAACTGTGGAGGAGATGCTGAGAAAGGAGAAGTGGTGGAAGATACCTTTATTGTCTGCTTTTGTTTCTGACAAGAGATTTCTGTAGAGGTCAAAGAATTGGAAGTGTCTGTCAGCACACACAGTGGAGTGTGGCTTGTGGATAACTCCTAAAAATTGACAGCGGCACCAGTCAAAGGAGGCCACGGTGCATGATTTTTCTTCTGAACTTGGTTAAATTGCACACCACACCACACATGCTCAACAAAACACTGTTTGAGACCGTTACACCACTGTTGCTCTCTGAATCAATATTATTATAATAAAAATATTACAGATAAAAGTTGCTGTCAGCACTGCTGACTATTCTAGCTTATATGCAGCGTATACAGTAATCTATTGTAAACAAAAACAACCTGTGTAGTCTACGACGGTACAATGTGGCTACAACATTCGGCCCAATAATAAAATAATCTTAATATATCCCACCTCTAAACCTGAACTGTCACTTGAAAAGAAAATTGTCTAGAACATTTGAAATTGTGGATTTGAAAATGTCTCATATAAATAAATTGGGTTTTTTCATTATAGGGGAGAGTGGCCTAAGTTGTGCATTTTGGAAGTTGTTCCACCCGTTGTTTCTAGAAAACCGTGGAAGAAATTGGAAATGTGACCACATATTTAAGAAGAGCCATCCATTTGACTCATCCTGTAAAGAAGGGAGACACAAGGAATAAGATATAAGCACATTTAAGCTCAAAAAACTGTGTTTTGCCTTTCAAAGTAAAATTTCCATGATCAAGGTTTTTTGATTATTGTGTCTGAACAATTATAGACAAGTTTGAAAACATTTGACACATGTTTTAGTGCTTTGGTATGCTACATTTTGAGTCTATACAGTTAGCACGATGTCAGCCCTAAACTGCTGCATCATGCTTATTATCCAAAATTCTGGGGATGGGGTGATTTGTGCCTAAGGGCCTGGGTGAGTTATAAGTAAGTAAGTAAATAAAATGTATTTATAAAAGCACATTTATGACAGTTTGCACTGTCCAAAGTGCTGTACATAGTGCATTCAGTAGGTAAACAATGAAGGTAAAATAACAATAACCAAAATAAAAGACGTAAAGCCCATACATCCACATAAACACAGATAGTAGTGCAGAGGTAAGATAGTTAATGGGGAGGAAACACCAGGGTGTACATATGGGTTTTGAGCCTTGATTTAAAGGCAGAAATGTAGGGGAATCACATTTGTCAGGTGGCAGTCGGTTCCACAAGCACGGAGAAACTAGTGCAAAGTACATTTCTGAGAGTTGTGCCAGTGGCATGGCTGTATACGCTGGTCACCAAAAGAAAGTGATTGTCTACAGTAGCTCAGAAGAGAGTGACATCTCAATTCCACATAACGACACCACTGATGAGAGTTCAGATGGCCAGAAAGATGATGATGGTGACTTTGTCATTGTGAGCTTTGCAGGTAAAACCATTAGATCTGCTAGGCCTTGTTTAAGAAAATTGTCCTTCAATCTTTGTCAACTATTTACTTTAAATAAACCTTAAATAAGTAATTGTCTAATGGATTTGTCTTGCATTACAGTTTATGAGATATATAGCAATGGCACAATTCACCCCATGGTATTCTCTCCAAACGCACAACTTACACCACACCGGGGGCAAGTTGTGCATCAAGACAACTTTTTTTCCGAAAGCTATATTTCTTCAACAGTTTATTCCAGATCCAAAGTTTTTATTGCCAGGGATGCACAACACCCTGAAATATATGTACATATTTGAGTTGGAGACTTTACTGTCAAGGCCTTACTTTAAAGTCACTTTGAGTGAAAAGTTGCACAACTTAGGCCACTCTCCCCTACATTTTTTTTTTAAATTTTTTGTCTTGGACAATGTTCTAGTCAAGTGACCCATGGAGACTGCTCATGCCAATATTCACGCTTGTATCACAAATTGAAAGATTGTAGCACTTGTGAGGCCTTGAGGAAATGCATTGAATCTATCATTACAAGTAAGGAGCTTCATGCTGGGGAGACTGCATAGTCATTCCTCAAATGTTCTATCTCATCATTATGACAGACCATCATCATTGGCAAAAAAAAGGAAAAAAAAATAGCAATAAAAAATAAGGTAGTTTACAACCGGATATATGTTGGTACAAACACACAAAAAACACACACAGTTTCATATGCGTTTCCTTTTAGTCGGAAAAATGGTATTGTGGTGGCTTTTCAATTGGACCATTTCACTTGACACATACGGTAAGTCACTGTGAGTGTATGTGTGTGTGTTTCTCTGATTGTGTATAATAGAGCTGTGCAATTGTTTTGTGCCTATAAAATGTACTCTAAATGGATGTGTGCACACAACACATTGCACATTTGTGAGTAGTCCAGTGCTATTGATTTCATGACTTTGCATTTTGCAGTAAAAGATTTATATCACTATTCAGCCTGGATTCATTTCACGGGGGGGAAGGTCCTGTAATGCAATTTCCCCGTGCTACATTTTCGACTCCAGAGAATCTGTTATGTAGGATAAGGCTCTAAAGCTGGATGGAAGAAATGCTGATCTTCACTTTCCCTAACATGAGCAGCTGGTTGGCAAATC
Source organism: Ammodytes marinus (assembly GCF_949987685.1). NCBI lineage: Eukaryota > Metazoa > Chordata > Actinopteri > Uranoscopiformes > Ammodytidae > Ammodytes > Ammodytes marinus. The sequence goes on along the minus strand of NC_137232.1, from coordinate 30,111,714 downwards.
TGTTGGATGAAAAAAAAAACATAACGCAATACTGTTTTACATGTCGGGCCAAATTAGTCTGTGTAAAACTGTTGGACAAAAGTTAGTTGTTCTGCATCTTTTTGTCTTTACAGGCTTTCAAACATCACAGCCACATCTGATTCACATTGTATTAAAATGAAGGATGCCGCATGCAACATCCACCATTAACAGCTTCAGAAAAAAAATCAATAACACAGTTTTAATAAGGATTAGTGCATGTTTCTGTCTGCAGTTCCCCGCCAATGTTTTCAAGCCCCTCTCTTTCCCCTTGGCCCTGAAAGAGAGGACCTCATGGTGCTGTGGTAAGCATGTTTTTTTCACCAAAATAGGTATTTTGCATGTAAAAGTAAATTGTCTTGCTGTCAACTTAATCAACTGTTGTGCCAAAGCAAATGTATTCACGTAGAAACACTTTTATCATACGTGTTGATGAACTACCAACATATAAAAACCATGTGATGATATTAGCCAAAGATTAGCCTGAACTGCTAAGAGAGGTAGTTTTTTCTCAAATTGTGGTGGTGGGGGAAAGTGAGCCAAATGCTGTGGAGCACAAGTTAAGTTCAGTCTTAAACATATTTTAATGTAATATTACATAACATGTGTTTTATTTTAATGTCATACACATTGTAGAAAAGCCATCATGCCAAGGAAATACACCAGGAAGACGACCTGGGGAAACCACACGGAAGGAGCACCTTCTCATCTTGCCCTGTAACCTTCAGGGCTGGAATGTAGAGTAGGCCTAGTTGTAGAGTATGACAGGCTGATGTTATAATCCAGTTGGGTCTTCTCCTGTGTTCTGAGTCTCGTTGGTTCTGATTTTCCTATGCTTTGACCCCAAGACACAAGCTGGCTCTAAGGGTCCTGTGTTCTAACCCCCAGACTGTGTTCTAGTCTGGTTCTATCTTTCATTTGAATCTTATTAAAACCTTTTGAATATGTTGTATTTGATTTTGTTCAGAGTTACTTTCAAGTGTTTAGAAAATTTGCTTTGCTTAATTGACCAAACCCCGTCATTCTTTTACTATAGTCCGACATTAGTTCTGGAATGTGTGGCTAGCTTTCAGGATTCTAACTGTTACAATATGTGTTGTTATGGTAGTTTCAGAGTGGAAAAAGTAAGTGGATCAGTTTACCCCCTTGATTTTTCTGGTCTGTCTCAGTTTACCCCACAGCTGGGGTTAAGTGAGCCACATGACAACTTTTTTTAAAACAATCATATTTTCACTGCCCTTTGTCTTGAAAACATTCTGCTAATGCCCATTTCTAGGAAACATCCTGAATTAATGGGATATGTGTAAATCATTTTAGCTCGCTTAGAGGAGAGCAAATGTAAAAAGTGGCTCAGATTACCCCGTTCTCCCCTATACAGTATGTATTTGCAAATGTCCATCTTACATGAAGATTTGTTTATTCTCCCACTCTCTCAGCGGAAATAATTAACATTCATCAGAAGACACAGTTAAAATTTTCTTAATTCTGAAAGACTACTGCAGGAAGCAAAGCCATCACATTAATTTATAGTGACGTTTCTACTGCTTAAGGTGATGAGAGCGATGCAAAATGTAGAAAATTAGATACAGAGAGACAGGGAGGTATGCCAGGCCAGACATTGTAAAATGCCACCTGAGCAGCATCTCTGTTCACAAGTTTGATTTGTTCCCCTGCTGTGTTGAGACTCACTGCTGTGCTGCAGGAAGCCTGGCAAGAGCTAGTGGACAAATTGAGACAGCAGCCAGCCAACTCAGAGAAGCTTTATCATAGTTGTCTTGTCACTAGGATATTGTAGGTTTAAATCATAGAAGCAGCTGGGCAAAACTCAGGTGATAACTTGTACTGCAGAGGAGCAAGGTAAAAGTTTAAGCAACAACTGTAGACACCTCATTGAAAATGGATTGATCACACACACACACACACACACACACACACACACACACACACACACACACACACGGATGCATATCCCGACAGAAACAGGCACATGGCGAGGAATACAAACATGTTTTTGTCTAAATTATTTTCTTGGGATCACTTGTCAAGGTCTTAAGTAATCATATTGAGTTGAGATCACAAATTAACTATGTTTGAGAAACATGAAACAATACCTCAGCAAAACCAAGTTCAAACAAAACCAATGTAATATAGCATACAAGATGATGTAACTTGAAAGAGCAATTATTTAAACATTCAACGCAACACCACATACCAATACTAATGCCTAAAAACAACATTTGAACACCTGGATCATGCATGTGTAACGTATCCTTCCTCCTAAGTAAATAATTTACCATTAGAAGCTAGGTCCCTTTTGGATTGTTGGATATATTCAGCTAACACTATTAGGAAGACAAAATAATTCAAAGTACCTTAATGAGTATTTCTCAATAACATGGGGGCCTCAATGTAAAATATAAAGTCGGGCCGTTACAGTTAAACCTAATATATCAATAATTGATCTGGAGCTGTGGGGGACATATTAAGTCATACTACGCAGAGACATAGAACTCATAACTTGTCATAATTATATTAGGAATTGTTCAGTGCACAGGTTACATCAAGCTCTTGCCATTTCATAGGGACTACTTCGCATTATACTTTAAAAAGAAAATTATTATACAAACATAAGAAGCTTCCCCTATAAATGAATCAGTGGAAAAAATATGGCGAGACTCATAGAGACATACTGTATATGTTTTACTTTATGGTGGTTTCCTTGTTGATGCTATGATCACATTCTCCCTTACAATAAACCAAACCACAGTTGGCCATGTGATAGAGGACTGGCACTGCCATTTTGCAGCAGGTGCATTTTAAGTGTATCACTCTACATAACTAAACAAGATAAACTCAAGAAATAAACTGAATGCTCTCCAAACATCTGATGTGAGTGTTTCCCTTACAGTATAATCGGTTCTTTATGTACCACCTGACTGAATGATTTATTGTGTGGAAGGGAAAATAATTGGTGTAGCTTGGGGAGAACATGGATTGCAGGGAATTACATCGCAGTACTCACATAATAGTATACAAATAGTCATGTTTGCCTTTTAAAATAAAAAGAGTCACACTCTGCTGCACACACAGGCAGTACTTCCAAGACAGACACACAGACACACACACAAACAAGTGAAGAGATTGAATTCAATTTACACAAGGTGTGTGGAGAAAAGTCGGGCCAGCAGATTTTCTGGCCATATGTTGGGGATCTTGAGTATGAGGGAGATGATCGATACATCTTACAGAACTGGCAGACCAGAAACACTGGATTTCCACTAAATTACGGCTTTATATACGTAACTGCAGAAGCACGCACATACACACGTGCACACACACACAAGGCAAGGCAAGTTTATTTATATAGCACAATTCAGACACAAGGCCACTCAAAGTGCTTTACAGGGGCAAGATTAGAATACATAAAACACATTATAAAACATTTAAAAGTGAATAAAAGAAGCAAATAAATTAAAAATTGCAGGTTAAAGACACACACACACACACACACACACACAGACCCATACACTGCTATAAATTGCATGAACGTGCAGTGGCATGCCTTTACTCCTGAGTTCTCAAAACACACACGTTGTTTGGCACACAGTTAAATTGAACAGTATCATAAATGTCATAAAAACTGCAGCCGGCCATAAAATGGGTAATATGCCCACCCACGGGAGAGACAAACCCTACTGAATCTCCAGCATATCATTATAACTTCCTGCAGTTTTAGGGTCGTTATCCCTGAATTGTTTTATAGTACTAAAAAAAGGACTCTTATCTAAAATGAAATGAGCTAACTTTCTTATTTAGGACAGATTTACAATAATCTGATGAATATGATTGTTTTCAGGGGCAAGCTCAGGCTCTTTAAACAAGCGAAGACTACAAACAGACAGTGAGAGAAGGAGAGAGTTTCTGTGGTTATGAGGCAAACAGCAGCTGCAGCCTTTTCAAAGAGAAGAGTGCGGCAGAATGGCAGAGTTCACATCCTCGCAGTCTTTTTCACACATAAAAGGACAAGGCTTTCTTTTCTCTATGATAGGACCCTGACATTATTTTCTGTGCCAACATGCATATTGAACACACAGTCAGCAGCGTAATGTATTGTGTGTTTTCTTGTTTTCTTTATCTTAAATATTAAGCTCAAAAGAGAGACCCAAGTTTTGGCAAGCTGTGTCATGTTTTGAAAATATTGTCTGTTCTATAATTCATTCATAATATGTTACAATACAATACAATCTGAAGTCCTCCTGCATCCACACTATTCGCACTTTACTTTAGTATTATGTAAACATCTGGTCAATGATCAAAATCCTTTATGATTTTCTCTATTTATGACATCTATTGCAGCATGTCCGTCCTGGGAGAGGGATCCCTTACTTTGTCAACTCTGCCTGAGATTTCATCAAACATTTTTTTTTTATCCCGGTAAAAGGGTTTTTTACTGGGAGTTTTTTCTCAGCCGAGCTAAGGGTGTAAGGGCAGGGTGTCATATTGTATCATATTGTATCATATTGTATGGAATGTAAAGACCACTGAGGCAAATGTCAATTTGTGATATTGGGCTATACAAATAAAACTGATTTGATTTGATTTGACAATAGAACAACGTGACTGTTTGACATTAAGACTGCAACACCAATCAAAGCAGCTAAATCCAGAGTCATGCCTAGCTGACGCTAAATCCCTTCAGGGATCAACAAATGTCTCCAGCTCTTTGATTCAATTGGAAGATAAATAAAAGGTTAATGAAACAAAGCAAATCTTAAATGAATTGGAACAGGATGATAGCCTTTTGCTGAACTTCTGCGGGACTTAGAATAAATCCAAATTAAAACACTTTCCAATGCATCCAACCACAAACCCCTACTACACAGACAGATGTCTCTGGATTCATGGTATAATCTTGTGCAGCCAGTACAGTATGTGCATGCTTTCTGTAATTGTAAGAAGGCATATAGTGAACCGTAACAGCATACATACACGCTGTTAACATAGACTTGACCTTTCTGGACAACTACAAATAAATTCTTCTGAATTTTACACAGATGGCTCCGGACATCACTTGCAGGAAATAGATGTAGCTTCGCACTGTGCCGCTCAGTCCAGCACTTTGGCTGTGAATGAGTTGATGGAGAACACGCTCAGTAAACCTTGCTTGATCACTCCATCTTGCATTATTCACAACACAGCATCAAAGCTCGGCCATGCAAAACCCTGTAGCAGCCCTGACTCTCTGTCCAGCCTATGTGGTTCAGTTATACTTCATGCTGTCGCCCTTAAAAGAGTCTGTCTTGTTTGCTTTCCGGTTTGAACTCTTTTCAGGTCTTGACCACCACAGGGAATCCTCTCCTCTTTCGCTCCCTCTCTTTTACACAACAGCCGTTCAAAGAGGGTGGCAGCAATTGAAAGAAAAAAAGGAACAGACGGGCCTTTTCCTCACTACAGTATAAATGAAAACGCGATGTTCCGGAACCTGTCAGATGCATCAGAATCATCATCATAGAACCTGCTCTGGGGACGCTTGCTCAGGTTTGACAATCACAACAAAATTTCAGTTTGAATATACCATCTCAAAAATGAGGATATACTGTATTACCGACAAACAAAACAAATAACGATAAGCCCCTTTTTAGATTGGGCCACTTGTCGGTGTATCCATTATCTCACAAAGTGTTACAGGGTTGTATTCCTTTGTAACTCTTCTGTTAATACTGAAACTGTTCCCTCTCCAAGTTATTTAATTTCTGCCATAATGTACCGTGTTTAGGTTCAGTTCAAGCCAGAGGATACTGCGTTGTCTTGGTGGAAAACTAGTTTGCTGCTCATTCACTTGGTGTTGACCAAAGTGCACTGACACACTTTATTCATTATGTTCATATTCTTTCTAATGATGACTTTTATCAAATCAGGAGACATACTGTATCTTGTGTATTCCTAAAAGAGAAGAAAACTTATACTAATCAATCTACCCTCACACAACGGCTCACCTTGTTCTATATTTTGGATTTCTTTTTTTTTTTTACACAGCACCACAATTATTAATTCATATTTGCTTAAGGTCATTTTTCAGCTCTTCCCATCGCACTGGACTGCATCTTCTGCTTTACATGTAAGGGTCAATAACAGGCAGGTTGTGAACATGGTTTAGTAGTCAGAGATATGGGGCTAGTCTTAAGTCCCTTGTGTTTGCCAGGTGTTTTTCAAATTGATGAATTAGGCAGCAGTACCAGAGTGCTAGCTAAGTGATATGAACTGATTTATGTTGTGCTGGCTGGCTAGGCAGTAATGAACCTAAACATCTTTTTTTTTTTGGTACAAGCAAAATCACATCATTAAAAATGTAATCTCTGCGGGTTCTCTGTTGACCTCTTTGCTTCCTCAGTTCCTCTCTCCCAAAAGTGTGAAACATTTGAAAATGATACTGCGACTCTAAACAGGAACACTATCACTACTACTGTGTACAAGAGTTCGCCCATACATGCCAGCACACATAACACCTCCCAGCTCACACTCACACATCGACCCATGCTGATAGCAAAGGACCAAAGGGGGAGAAAAAAGGCTATGGGAACAAGGAAATGGGGATAATTACAGAGTAACTATAGCAGAAAGGAAAGAGGTCGCTGAAGCTACAATTAGCAAAGCACACCAGCGTGTTGCCATGCAAATGTATTTCAGCAGACATAAATGCATGTTTCCTCAAAGGGAAACTAGCTGCACGTGCTATGGAATCACACTAACATGCAGAGCTCTAGCTTCAGGCAAAGGATGCTGGACCAATGCAGGAAAAAGAAATAGGAAAAGAGAAAACACACAGCACACAATAAACCAATATCCCTTTGACTTAGTTGTGCAATCAAAGCTTTTATTACTTTGATGTTCAGAGGTGTAAAAACAACAAGACATCCTCTCCCAGGAGAAAGGGGAGAAAAACCTAGCAAATCTGGTTTGGGCGGATGATGGGCGCGTAAAGCACAGGGCTTTGACACCGACGCCCCAGGGTTCACGTCCTGATTCGCGCTTGTGGTTCAGGCAATGAAAGCCGCTTGATTAAGGTTGGAGAAAGGTTGTGGATGGTGGTTAAAGTTCAATCAAGTTGTGTCACATGCTTCCATTAACTTTGGAGTTTTCCAATATTCCACCTCCACCACCACCACCAACACAATCTTTTATTTACCTTAACAAAGAGCTGCAAGAGCATGAAACACAAAGGCTTTATTCTGTATTGCAGTGGTTCTCAATTATTTTCTGTCATGCCCCCCCTAGGGGACAGAAATTTTTTCGCGCCCCCCCCTAAATTGAAATACCTGCTAATATTTATTTATTTATCTGTACAAAACCACTGTATGAGTTTCTGCATACAATCACCTTATTATCAAATTAGATAACAAAAATTAGCTGAGATAACTTCTGCAGCAAAAAAATTCAAAGTTCAGTTTATTAGCTCAATTTGTAACATTTAAACAAGACTGCTCAGTCTGTGTGAATCTCAGGACAGAGAAACAAGAGCAAATGATTCACTGTGGTTTGCATTTCATTCAAAACATTTTTAAACTGTAAACATAGTTAAGGTGGTGTTTTTATTTATTTATTATAGGCCAATATGCCTTCTGTGATGCGATAACCAATAATTCATTAATGTTATTATTAGTCTACTTGCTTGATTTCTTTTTTTTTGACACTTGGAGACACATGTGGACATTTATTTACTGCAAATCGCGGCCTTTCGCGCGGATATGACCATACACAAGCACACATCACGCTTGCTAGCACTTCAAAAAAAAAAATTTGGAAATCAAGGCAGCCCGCGCCCCCCCTGACAACTCACGGCCCACCATTTGAGAAGCACTGCTGTATTGTATTGCAAGAGTGGATTATAAAGAATAACCCAGACATGTATTCAGTGAACATTTAGCAAATTGGCGCATATGGTAATTTACAACATTCCCTCATTATGCTAATGATAAAGGTAGCCCAGCCAGCCGTCATAACATTCCTTTCAAAAGTTGTTTGCTGTGCACAAATTAGTAGTAAAATGGAGACAGGGTGGTGGGGGCCACGTTGGCAAAGGAAAACAGATAAACCCTTACAGTGTGGGGTTAAGAGTTTGCAAATGTAAGCTGAATCCAGTTCAATCCATAAGCAGCCACTAAAGCGTATAGCCTAGGAATGGAATGTGAACCTTATACTTCTCAATTACAGTAATGAGTTGATTGAGTTATTACGGCCACCTCGCCAGTGCGCATATCATGTCTGTCTTTTCATGCCAAGATTCAGTTTCCACATTAGTTTTTCGACACTGATTACGGCTGTTCAGTCTTCTGCATAAGAATCGATGAGAAGAAGATCCCCCACTTTCCTTCAATTAGGAGTTTTACATCGACATTTAAAGTGAAATTGGGCTACCTTTAATGGACAGGTGCTAAGTAGTACTTTATCATGATGGCTGGATGTGTCAAGGGCAGTTCTTGAAGTTACAGTTGCCTCCGAAGCACTGCTGGACAAGGTTGATATAGTGAACGTCAAGACTCTTCTCAGGGAGATTGTGTTGTGTCCGCTTTGATGTTGACACAGGAACAAAGAGAAGTGAGAAGTAGGAGAAGGAGAACAAATCCATCTTAGTCGAGTTTAAATAATTAGCCGAGGGACTTTCTCTCACAGCGTGTGATTGAATAGCCGTCCATGTACCGTTCCCTCTTTTCTTCACTCACAGTTTCCCCCACACAGACACACACACACACACACACACACACACACACACACACACCTTTCAATCTCTTTTCCTGCGGACTTATTCTTATCAACCTCACTGTGAAAGAGCGTGTGGGAAAAGACTGAGCAGGTGAATACATTTTCATTGTAAGAACATCACGGATCTCACCTTTCAAATAAAAACAAATGTAAAATATCCATACACTTCATACTTCAGACACACATCATACAAAACAAACAAAACAGAGCCTTTAGGTTGCAACTTTTGCAGTCACTCACATGGCAAAGGCAAGGCAAACACACACACACACACACACACACACACCCACACACACACACACACACACCCGGTCCCTCTTGCCCAACAACACTGCTACAAGTGCAGATATAGCCTAATGGAGTGAGAGAACACTTGTTGTGTTTATTGCACATCACTCATCTGCATGCATACATTATGTTAAATATTTAGCTCGTCCCATTTCCTTGGCAGTAGGAAATGCTAATGCAGCAATCAGCGCAGGAAAAATATTCACGACTGCCGCTTCGTAGCCACTGCTGCTGGGAACTCAACCCAATCCTGTCAGATGTCTAGTCAGAGGGACAAAGACATTTGAGACAACTGACTACAGTCATTCACTCTGTGTTTGTCACAGCGCCAATCTGTTAAGTCATTTTGTCCATTTATTTCCCATACACCTGATCCCCATTACCTAATCATCTCCCCTGCGTATATACCAGCTCTCTTTTGCCAGATTGCCAAACAACCAGATTCCCAACCATGTGTACTTGCCAGGTGGTACATGGAAGGTTTCGGACTGCTCAAATAATTAAGGAAAACCGAGAATTATGATTTCTAAAAAATGTTCTACTTCTGCAAAACACCTTGGGTTGGGATTGAGTGTGCGTGAAAATGCGTTAGCAAGCTAGGAGAGACATCCAAACATCTAAATAGTAATAAACACATGGTTGAAATAGATAGCTTAAAGTTAATAAACAAGTGGTTAGCTGAAAGATAAAAAGCCTTTGTAGACATGGATACAATAGACAGGTCACACAGCTAAAACCACAGCAGGATGAGGATTAAATTATTTTCATTACAGAAAAATCTTATAATCATTTACTCATTTGGGCTATAACATGTCGAATTCAACAATGTCCATCAAAAGTGCCTAAACCCGAAGGGGAAGTCATCAAATTGACCGACTAACATGCCAAAACCTTAAGATATTCAAAGCATATAAGACATGCAAAATGGGCATAACAACAATGGAGAAGTTACAACTATGGAAGGTTTTGGGTTTTCATCTTGAGAAATGACTTAATCAAGGCACAAGGAACAAACCACTTGGTAATTCAGTTTAATCAATCAGTTGAATTGATTGACATATAGTTTTTGGCCCTATTTCACAGTGACCTTTCCATTGCAAATTGTGTTTCAAAAGTTCAATGTTTCATTGAGCCGAATATGAAAGCTTTTTCTGCACTTTATCTGTGCCTGCATATAAAATTTAAAAAGTCAGCCTAAAATGACATTCGCCCCGGGGCACAGTTGAGGGAGTTTGATTACGACATAAATCACAAGTCACTGAGCTCAGCAGATACTGCGTGGTGACACCTTTTCCTCACAGCGCTTAGTGTACTGCTGTTGTTTGGAGAGAGAAAGAGAGGAACAGAAAAAGAATAGGACAGACAGAAATGCAGAACATGAAAGATAAAAAAGAGAGAGAAAAAGGCTAATACCCTGACAACTTCTACTCATGATTTTTTTTTTTTACTTCTCTCTAAATTCCTGTCCATTCTGAAATTAACTCAATGTGACTCCACCATCATCTCGTCAGCAAAACTTCCATCCCTCTTAATACTGATTCGGGAGGAGGAGAGGGAGCAGATAAAGAGATCAGTAGCTGGCAGTAGCACAGTCTTCATCAAGCTGGACCTAAATAGTTTGGTTGCAGATCAGGTTGTTATGATCTTTGAGCTCTCGCATCCCACTGCTGCAGGATTTCAATTTGTGAATGTGTACGAGTGGAGAGTGCACAGGGAGTTTAAAGAGAAAAAACCGTCAGCTACAAATACAAGGGCACACTAAAAAACTCCTTCGGACTATCTGTGTAACTGCCTCCATTCACTCACATACGAAAAGATGCTAACAACATAAAACTGATTTTACAAGTAGCAGCTGTACGAATGCCTTCTGTATATCAGCTGTAGTGCAATTCACACAGTTATTTCTAATGTTTTGTGTTCAGTAGAAGTTGCTCTCTGGCAATAAAAGAGATGAATGTGGTCTTTAGAATATGCCCTGCTGCACTCCATCTTGGAGTCCAAAACACAATGACGCTTTTCAGATTTTAGCTGGAAAACAAAGACGCTCTGCTTTTTGAACTATATTACACTACTTGTGAGCTTTTCAAAGATGGGAGAGGAAGGTGATTAAAGATTACTTTTTTACAGCACCTTCAACTTGTAACCAGTCAAGACATCCAATTGATAATCAATGACTGGCCCCTTTGATTATCCATACATACAGCTAATTACATTTAATCCCTTACATTTGATCCTAAAATATTCATTTCATTTGCAGCCTTGTTCAGTCAAAGCAACAGAACATCCTGCTGCTGCTGGGCACGTAGTGAGCACCAACAAAAATGTTTTTGTGTTGTATGTTTAAAAAGCTAGAACGTACACCACCAGAAATAGGTTCCTTCAATAATGAACTTGTTTGCACAAATTGCAAGGAAGCCTGTGTGTTAACAGTGACACTGTTTCTGTGGTGAAGGATTAATTGCTAACTTAAGAAGGCTATCAGGAAGAACCAGCGTTCCTTTGGGAGGGCATATTTTTGTTAGAGTCACACATTAGCAATAAAAACCCTGATGATATCAGTCTACACTCATGATTGCTTTTGGTTTTTGGCTCTCAGTCCCGTTCATATCCCTCTCCTGCCACACTATAGAACAAACCTGAGAAGCCATCTTGGCACTTCTTTTAATTAAAAGGAAAACTTGAGTGCAGCGGAGAAATCACTTGAGGCATTTGAACTGGAAGGACCCCCATTATCCATAACTCTACCATCAGAGAAAGCTCAGAAGTGCTATTGGGATCCAATCAGACATGCAGCCACAACAACTATGAACTGGCAGAAAGTGGAATTACTGCAACTTCATTCTTCCATCCATAACGACCGAACAAGCAGACTGCGACTCCAGAATCATAGTGAAATATTAGCATTAGTCTTAACAATTGCTGTCACATAGAGATAAAAGGTATGAAGACAGAGCCAGTTTCAGCTGCAGACCTGTCACTCAAAGTAATAATACCAACAAGAGTCTTTCAGGACGCCCAAGGGCACAGCAACAGTTAACAGACAAACAGTGATAATAACTGTTTGTTATTCTACAGTTGAATATACCAGGATCCTGTAGGGATTTCCTAGTTCAATCATTCATAGCTCGCTCGTCTTGCTGTCTGTTCTCTCGATGATTCCCTGCATCAATCGGAGTGAGATACATATCTGTGTGTGTGTGTGTGTGTGTGTGTGTGTGTGTGTGTGTGTGTGTGTGTGTGTGTGTGTGTGTGTGTGTGTGTGTGTGTGTGTGTGTGTGTGTGTGTGTGTGTGTGTGTGTGTGTGTGTGTGTGTGTGTGTGTGTGTGTGTGTGTGTGTGTGTGTGTGTGTGTGTGTGTAAGGGAGGGAGGGAAGGCAGAAGTGTGTTGGGGTGGAAGGTCCTGAAGTGCAGGATATTGTTGCATTACTTCCTGCCATCTAAGCCTTGACCCGGGGAATCATGGCCTAAGAGCCTTTTGTTAAGCTGACCCAGTGTGACTTAATGTTCCAAATTGAATGATGAAAGTACAGAGCCAAGGACATGATTACACAGCAACTAGCAGATAATGTCCTTGGTTAGGAGCCATTTAGCCTCCCCAAGGCATACAATTGCAGAATGGTGAAATTACAGTGATTCAAAAAGTATATTCCTGCACACTGTCTAATTCGCAAGTATTCTTCCATCTCGTACCTGTCGCTTGTAATGAATGTTCTTTGTATTCTTCTGTTTTACACTCTTGTTTTCTACAGTGGTAACTTTACAGTTCATTTAGCTGACTCGTTTAAAGCGGATACGAGTAACATTTAAATATCTTTTAAACAACCTCATGTTTCCTCTGATAATCATAAATTACCTTTAACAGCAAACGAGACCATCAGTGCAAAGAAAGACGTTTTTATATAGTTTTTATTACTGCTTTTGGTCTGGTCGCACACCCAGTCCGATTTTCGGTTCGCTCGTGCAGGCTCTATGGTCACATATCCGTATTGGTTGCAGATTTCAGTGTGGCGCTGCAACGCGATTTGAGAAGCCTATCCCTCCAGGTGAGGGAAGGGGAGCGGGAGCCTTGTTT
>NC_137232.1:29911077-30093577 GCF_949987685.1 Ammodytes marinus | reverse complement strand
TATACTCGGAACTCGGAAATTTCCGACTTGCTAGTTCCGAGTTCCGACCTGTCTGTGTTCCAGTGCATCTGCTCGCGAAAGTATGGACGCCTACAACCTTTCTAATCCAAATAACTAACCGTTAGGCTATAGCAAGTTACCGTTACCAGGTACCGGTAGATCCATAGACTACAATATGTAGTGAAGTCGGAAATTTCCGAGTTCCAAGTACAACTGGAACGCACTGTCAGAAGCCCGGCTCATGACATATGTCGCGACAAAACGTTATGCGATTGGTTGGCTGATCCAGAGTGGCACTGGGCAGATCCAATAGTTTTAAACTTCAACAGACACCCGCCTCCAAATGAGTGAACAATTGCCAAATAGAGCAGTTCCAGACCTTCTGTACAAATGAAATTAAGTACAATGGTCTGGTTGGACCAGGCTAACACTGAACGGCTTCATGATATTTCAACGTTACAGACACATGCCTGTCAGTAAGCCCAGTCATCAACAATCTAATCAATGTTCACAACATGGCAGAAGGTCATCAGCATGTTTCTATGTTATTGGCATATCTCATTGGTTCATTATGAGAAAAAAACAACACAGTGATTTTAAAGGGCAGTTTCGAACGCAACACATTCCTGGATTTAGTTGCTATCAGGATGGTTTGCTATCTGACGCAGATTAACGTGGCACCGAGCCACGGCCTCTAGTCCACTCACCTGTCTGCCAGCTCTCATTACTGGTCAAGTCGCATCGCAGGCCACTTACATTACATATTGTCTAGACTACTTCAGCCTGGACAATAAGAAATGTGAGTCCTTTCCCCATCAGCATAGAACATAATAGTAAAAGTGTTCAAGATATACGTAACTCATAAAACTATTTAAAAAAGAATCTTATAACACACTGACACATGTTCCCTGCTGCACAGAACACTTACATTTCCAGTTGTCCAACACTTAGAGCACATGCAGCGGTACAATAGGCTGAGAAACAGCACACACTGCAAGAAGCCAACGCTTCAACAAACTCAATTATTAAAACAGAAGAAATCCAATAACACATAATTATGTTTCTGGGATCTTAACTGGCAAGAAAGAGTCGCTCACACTCAGCATTGTTTCAGGTCCCAGGCTTTATAGTGGAGTTAAAAAACGAAGGTGAACCTCACCCCCTTCATATAAGGAAAATAATTAAGTGTGGCAATTTGCATTTTTCATTGAGGATGAAGAAATGTATTCCTGCAGAGTGAGACAAGCAGATTCATTGTATCAGAGTGGTCTGATAGTAGGCTACTTTCATTTGGCATCAGCTACTGCACGTTTGACCTTTAAATATTCCATACAGCGGTAAAACTATATGGTCAGTATGAGGTCTGATGTCTAGTGGTGTAATGTCCCTGCTGTGACACTGAAGAGTTGTATCAATAAAATATTAAAACATCATCAAATACAGGAGAGCTGAACACATCAGTGACCGCCACCTTCAGCATGTAATCTCTCACCGTCTCTTCTCTATGCACACACACAGAATATGTCTTTATATGAAATATGTCACACTCCAGACACTCACACACACACACACACACCAGTCTGGTTTCACAGTGATCTGCTAAAGGAAGTAATTGCACCATGTTTTACATCACTGCTTGAGGCTGCGAGAGTCAAACGCACAAAGTCAGCCGAGCGGCAGCAGCACTGCTGAGGGCAAACCCAACTCAGACACTCTGCCCACACTGCAGAGCTGTCTCACCCAACAACGGAGAGAGAGAGGTAGAGAGACATAGAGGCAGGAAAATACTGTGTTGTTTGGAAGAGAAGCAGAGGGAAAAGAGTCTTGCTCGAGGGAAAACGTGTAAATGCAGTGTGGCAAGAAAGGAGGAAGGAGAGGGGAGACGTAGTGACAGAACTGTCAAAGGACATGTGGGACAGCAGGTTTGAAGGTATAGCATTTATTCCTAAATCCGTCAGGGTTTACTTGTGACATCCAGAGTGAACAAGCAGCTTCAGTGTGACTTACTGAGGATAAGTCGGGAGACTGAGGATCACATTTTGAAGAGCGAAGCTCCCTGAAAACATACAGCTTGAATTGCCACAGAATGACAGCAGCAATCTGCATTTGAGTGGGGATTTTAGGGGACAAGAGGACATTATGTGGCTAGCACTAGCACTAGCACTAGCACTATTCAGCAAATTTCTCTGTGTTCAAATTAGGTAGAGCTGTGCTGTGTGTTTGGTTGTGTTCAAAATCACTTATTAAAATCAATCAAATAAGTGTTAAATTTAATTAAATACTTAAATTACTTTAGAAAGAAACACTTCAGGAGTAGCCTAAAACAAACATTTAAATTAAATATATATATACAGTAAATAAACTGTATATTATCATGATACAATAAAATAATCATTTTATTTTCAAGACAGACATACACATCCTTTCCACATAATGCTTTTAGGGAATTTGGTATCATAAATCTTCCAACTTGTTAAACTTTTAACAACTGACAGGTGTAAAAGAATGCACAACCAAAGAAGGAATTTAGTTGCACTCAAAATCACAAATGTGTGGACAACTCAGTTCTAATGAAAGATTCAGCAGCAGCATGATGAAAGAGTAATGAAGCTGTAATGGCTAAAATGAGAAATGGAATACAGAGAGAGAAACATGAGGAGCACAGCGGCTCATACAAACATGTGGAGGACAAAACTATACACTTAACACACATATGGCAACTTTCTTTTTGTTTTTCTAAAGAAACGTTGCCTATACCATACAATAACTAAACTCTCTCTTACACACACACACACACACACACACACACACACACACACACACACTAAAACACACACACACACACACACACACACACACACACACACACACACACTAAAACACACCTGTACTTCATGCCAGTGTGTTTCCCGGTTGACTCCTTGAGAGAAATGTGGCGCGGGGCGAAGGAGCCGAAGCTGCGCGCGATGATGGCCACCGTGCGGAACTTGGCCCGGGCTTGGTTGACCACGTTGGGGCTGGTGGCGCTCTGCTTGCTGTGGTCCCCATTGCCCCTCTTCAGGTTGTGGTCCGTGCAGGCGATGGACACCTGCATGGCTGGGCTTTTAGTTGAGAGAGCGGAGCCCGAGATGCGGAGGAAAAAGTAGCCTACAGAAAGCTCAAAAAGCTTAATTTGGTTTCTTGCCCTCTTTTATTCAAAGTCAGTATTTTCTTTTGAGGTTATCCTATTTCTTCTGCGGTTATTTCTTCTTTTCTCGGAAAAAGGGATTGAGTTGTCAGTTTCTCACTTCCAAACAATGTATGTCTCCGTTTGCACTACTTTCTTCTGTCAAGCTAAATAATAGTATTCTACCCTAACAGATGGCCGTTTTTTAAGTCTTGTTCTGCAGCAGGGAGCAGGTCAATTACAGAAACATAAAGATAACCTATTGGACTGTTCTTTGAAGGTTCTCCAAACCTTCCCGCTTCTCTCCTCTTGTGTCCTGCTGCCTCACTGCCTCTAAATGCCGTGCTCGGGGGAATCTTCCAACAGGGTTTCAGCTGCAAAAATGACAATCCAGGAGAGCGCAGAGGGATGGAAGAGAGCGGAACAGAGAAATGGGGAGCTGCGACCTGGGCGCTCTCCACTCTCCCAAATCTGACTGTGTGAAGAGGGAGAGAGAGAGAGAGAGAGAGAGAGAGAGAGAGAGAGAGAGAGAGAGAGAGAGAGAGAGAGAGAGAGAGAGAGAGAGAGAGAGAGAGATGAAGGTGGCAGGAGGAGGGAAACAAGGCAGGGGGGAGCCACTGGCAGATTCTGGTAGCCTATAGGTTGCACCTTCACACTTCTGTAATCAGCACTGTTTTCCCTGTGTCTTTTTTCACTTCTTCCTCTTCTCCCTCTCTTCTTCTCCCCGCAGTTCTTCACACTTCTAAGCGCTGCCTTGCTCCCGTCTGCCGATGTTAATTCGTGCCACTAATGTGCCCGTGCCCCAGTTTCCCCTTTTTTCTCCCCCTTTGCTTTCTCTCTCTCCTAATTGTCCTCCATTCGATATTTGGACGCTCCACTTTTATTTCTCCCTGTTTTAGTTTTTCTGAGCAGGGCAGCGCTACTTCGCCATCAGCACACCTTCGGGGGAACTGAGCGAAATGTGGTGCAACACACTGCTTTCTCTCTCTCTCTCTCTCTCTCTCTCTCTCTCTCTCCCTCCCACTCTTACTCTCCATCTCTCTCTCTCTCCAACTATCCCTGTCTCACTCACCCTCTCTCCTGTTTTCTCACCTGTCACCATCTATGAAGGTTCCTTCTCTTCCTCAAAGATACATTTCTATTATCCTTTATTCTCTCTGTATTGTACACACTTTTCTCTCCATGGCATTACATTTTCTTTCTCTTTCCCTCTTTTTTTCTTACTTTTTTTGTCCATTTTCTAGACTAGTTCCTCTACACAGGTAGAACATATCGGTTGGCTTTATTAATCAGGCCACTATGACTGTGCCACCTTTTGGCTTTTAGCTTGACTCTAGTTTACTATAAACTGTAGGCCTATATATACATTATGTGAAAGTCAGAAACATACATTTGCTGACATAAAAAAAATATTTTTCCCCTAAATCCCCTAACGCACTGTACATATAACCCCCCCAACCCCCCAACCCCCCATGGGCAGCTGCAAATCAAAGAGAGAACGAGTGGAGGATGGATGGACGAGATGGGGGAGGTGTGCAGAGACTGGAATTAGGAGGAAAAAAACTATACTTTTAAAAAAACTGATTGCCTAACATAGCCAAGAAGAGAGGGATTCTGATGCATCTGTGTGTGTTTGATTACATCACAAGTGTCTGCCAGCATTTCAATCACTGTGTACTTGTGTTTGATTGTGAATGTGAGTTGTGTGCATATTTGGAGAGGCAGGTGTTTATGTTATTTGCTCTCCAGTAATTCTTTATAAGGGGTGTCAAGCTGAGGTAAACGGGGCATTTTGCTGGGGGTCCCTTAGCAATCTCTCTTTATGCGTTTGTGCACGTGTGTGTGTGTGTGTGTGTGTGTGTGTGTGTGTGTGTGTGTGTGTGTGTGTGTGTGTGTGTGTGTGTGTGTGTGTGTGTGTGTGTGTGTGTGTGTGTGTGAGGTGGCTGGCCACATGTGGTGTTAATGTCAGCACGGCAGTGGTCGGACATAATAGATGAACCATATCTTTATCTGAACTCCACAAATATGCATATTAAATACAGTATTTATCATGGTTTGGTTTGTTTGTGTGTTGTTCTCTCAATTTGCTATACCTGCCTTTTATATACCAACTGATACATGTCTCTTGTTAACAAAAAAGGCTGTTCCAATAACAATCTGCCAAGCGGGAGAACGTGGTTTTAAATGCCATGGAAATGTCATTCAATCCCCCCCTGTTTTTTGGTTGGGTTCTTTCAAAAAATGAGCATTTAAACTGGAGGAGGGAGGCACGGTGCCAAGGACAAGGAATTAACTCTGCAGTGTTTTTAGCACTTTACACAGCCTGCACAATATGAGCCACAAACACTGTTTGTTATGTTACCTGAAGACCTCCTATTAACTGCCCTAACATGTATTTAGAGTGGAAAAGTGCTTTTATATTGGAAATGTCTGAGCTGGCTCCATCCATTCAGACAGGAGAGCATGCCGTGAGTGTAATCAATAAACACAGGGAAAATAAATGTTTCGGGTGAAAAAAATGGGTTTGTGCAGCCTATGAACATGGCATGATAAATTCATGCTTGCTGCTAACTCCATTACTGGTCTCCACCAGATGAACTGACCTTGGGCTTGAAATCGCTCAATAGGAGGTCTTTTGGGATGAAGTGGCTTCTGGATACCAGGGCTTAGCTAAAAGGTTACATCTGACTCTATGACTCACTTGGATCTAATCCATTTTATTTTGTAATGTGCTGTATTTAATTGATCTCATTCAAACAGCACACTGCAAGCTCAAGCTCACTGTATAGTCCTGCAATTGTTTTTTTTTAAGTCGGCTCATATACCTCTCTCATCTTCAAACCACTCCATCCTTTCTCAAAAAAATTAAAATATAAAACTCATCTCTGAATAAAAATAATGTGTATCTGATTGTGTGTGTATCACCTTTGCATAGGAATTCATTATTCATATCTCTGCCCCTAATGTCCCATATATCCCTCCTTTGTGAGAAGTCATACAGCTCCTGAGATCAATCTCACACCTAATGGAAAAGCCTCCTGATGCTTATAGCACATCGATCCTATCCCACTTCCTCGTGGGGGGCTGGAGATATCACGTATGGAATTGGAGCTGGCTTAGAACCGCTTTCCTCTAATGAGGAGGCGAAAAGTGCTGAGTGAAAATAGGTTGCAAAGTGCGTTAGTGTACTGGAGGGTGTGCAACACACCCGTCTCCATCCGTCACTGACACAACACCATAGCTGCCGAATGAGATGTGTGTAACTGTAAACAAACAATTTCTCTAATTCCTTGCATTAGTGTGTGCTGTTATCTCCAGACT
Organism: Ammodytes marinus; assembly: GCF_949987685.1. Taxonomy (NCBI): domain Eukaryota; kingdom Metazoa; phylum Chordata; class Actinopteri; order Uranoscopiformes; family Ammodytidae; genus Ammodytes; species Ammodytes marinus. The sequence goes on along the minus strand of NC_137232.1, from coordinate 30,087,090 downwards.
TCGCTATCAGCCATTTGAAACCTGTCGTTGAAGTACAACGACTAATTTCATATTTAACCTGGAACCCCTCTGTGACCTAAAATGACAAACTCAATTTACAAGCATTGAAGGGTAGTTATTAGTCAATGAAGCAAAGTGAATGTCACTGAACTGAGTGAGTGAAAACACCAGGAACAAACAAGAAACAAGGTCTTACTTTCACAACTACAAATAAGGGTTAATTCAGGTGAAGGAAATAAAAGATTTGCTAAAGCCTCAGGAAACCTGGTCTAAAATAGTAATAACCAATATACAGTATGATATTAAAGTTGGGTTTCTCTATAAGCTTTTACAAACATTTGATTAAAAATAAATATAATAAATAAAAAAAAAAAGCTTTTTTTACTGTCTAAACCATTTGACATGAACTTTTCAAACGGTCTCATTGTTTTTATAGAACGTTCAACCGAGGACTGCTGTGATTGGTTCAAAATATTTATTGTGTAATCAGAGCATAACCTGCAACGCCTAACCCGAATTTCTGTATCAAGTTTATCAAACTTAAATGACAATATCTTTAATTTGGATTAATGAATATGCTCTTTCAGATGCATCATAAAACTAACACCCCCAATCACATAGCTGGAAGGATTTTGTGGATTTAGGTTTAAAAGGGCTTTAAGAATTAGCAAAAGAAAATTTCCAATCTCTTTATTCAGACATACTGATGATTTTGCTATAGGAATGGCACTGTCGAGTCAGTCGCTCTAAATGAGTAAAATATAAGTATTGATTGGATGGACTGAGACATAGAAAATAGTGATTTGATAATCCCCTTACTAGTTCAGACATTGATGTTTGAAAGTTGATTAATTTAATTGCTTATGTCATCTTTTCCATCGCCATCATCAGGACACGTTTTGTGTTTCCAGTACTTTGGGTTCTGACTAAATAGCTGGCGAACTGGCGGTATTCTCAACCCCCAACCCGCTTTATTGCTGATTATTGGCATTTTGAGATAATCACATCGGCCAATATCTGTGCTCACGAAGCCGATTAAAAAAATACACAAATTGTGTAAAACACTGCGGGCAGCCTTGTCAGTGTGGTTGCTATGGAGCAATGTTAGCGTGTCTTTCAATTTTTTACCCAAATATTTACCTTGTATTCTATCCTTATTTTCTATTTCAATAATCACAGGCGGCTGGAAAGAAGTCCCTTATGGCAATATATAAGAAAGCCAACACTAGGGAAGGCCGAATAAAATAGACAACGCATATTTATTATTTGTTTAATTTTACATTTATTTAATTAAAATTAATTTTATGTTATTTTTTTTTCTCAATTTCTTGTTAGTAAATTGTTGTATTTTATCAAATACAAAAAATAATAATAATAACATGATAGCGGCATTCTATATCGGCCAACCTGTTCCCTAAATATCGGTATTGGCATTGGCCATTAAAAAGCCATACTGTTCGACCACTACTGTAGACTTGTAAGTCTTGTCTTCTGAACAGTCTGAGTCCAGGGATTTAGCAACATTTGACAGCTTTTCTCCACTATTTCAATACTTGAGTTCTCCTGCCCATGTCTATTTTCTTGACATTTCTGTGATGTTAAGTGGGATCCAAAAGTCTGAGACCAGAAGATGAGATACACCAGAGAAGCAGAACACCCCCAGATTTGAATATTCCAACCACTATGTTTCACTTTGGGTTTAACACACTGCAGCATCATTCCCTATACCTTTATGTTACTGCCTTAAAATCTCTGTAATTTTCTAGTCATCTTCTTCGAAATGCTACTATTTCTTCAGTCTTCATAAATCCTCAAACTTTTTGACTATTTGCAGGTTATAGCAGCTACGAGTAACATTTACATATCTTTTAAACAGCCTCATGTTTCCTCTCATAATCACAAATTACCTTTAACAGCAAACGAGACCATCAGTGCAAAGAAAGACGTTTTTATATAGTTTTTATTTCTGCGTTTGGTCTGGTCGCACACCCAGTCTGATTTTCGGTTCGCGCGTGCATGCTCTATGGTCACATATCCGTATTGGTCGCAGATTTCAGTGTGGCGCAGCAACGCGATTTGAGAGGCCTATCCCTCCAGGTGAGGGAAGGGGAGCGGGAGCCTTGTTTGAGACAGTTATTTGTCGTCATAATGACTGATAACGGGGCTGAACCATCAAAGAAAAAAAAGAAAATGCAATGAAGAAAAGCTAAAAGGGAGAGTGATAGGCGGGCGGAGGGCGTTGCCAAGCAACGTATACACAATTTCACGGTAGCTAGACTGTGTTTACTCCTAAATGAATGAGCGGTAGCCTACTAAAACAAAGTTTACTTTGCCTCACCAGAATCATCAGATGACCATTATTCATCTGAAATAGTCATTACAACAACATAAACACATTACCTCATTGTGATCCATACTAACTGCCGTCTCTCGTTCATTCGCTTTGTGTGAGTTCACCGGACTCTTTTCGGCTCCGTGAGAGTGGTTAGTGACACAGCATCAACTAATGCCAGTCAGTGCTACACACACCTGATTGCAATGAGTTGATGCAGTGTCACCTCTCACGGAGCCGAAAAGAGTCCGGTGCCCTCACACTTTCAACACACGGACATGAACTATATTGCTTCCTGATCATTTGAATCTCGCACGCTCGGCACAAGCTAGAAAACAGCTTCACGACAGCTGGTGTCGTAAAAATACTACCGCTTTTGTCCAAAGGGGCCGCCAACGGACAATGTTACTCATAGTGGCTTTAATGTAAAAAAATATGAGAGATTTTCCATGTGGTCTTAGACTTTCAGACCCCTCTGTATAAATTTAGTTTGAACAGTACGTCACATACACATGATGCAATCATTAATGACTGAAGTACATGTGTCAGATGTGTGTGTAACAGCCTAACATAAATAATCCTAATACACCTAGTAAAAGTGCACTCACAAGCGTGAAAACACTGCACCTGAATACTGCGTGGCAGGTTTTATTCAATTATATGAAACATGTTTTTTGCTCTGTTGCCCAGTAATTGATCTACAATTCAACAGCAATCAATACAAGCTTTCATGTTTTATTGGAAGTGTTACAGCTATTCTGCTGCTCAGAGAAAGAGAAGCAGTGGCAAGCTCAGAGAGTCAATGATGAACAGTATTTATTGACGAGAATCTTATTTTCTGCTACAGCAGCTCTGCTGGAGATCACTACGAGAATTGTTTACTTGTACGTCTTCGAGCGTGCCTTAATTCAGCAGCAGTAGCTACTTTACCTTCTAAAATGTTAAGAGGATACATAAGGTATGGGTACCGTTTTACTCACAGCCTACCACAAATAAAATACTTTTCTGACTGCACAATCCTGAAAACCTGAAGTGCAATAGCACGTAATTTAACATGTGTTGTTAATAGAATGAATGAACCCCGGATATTCAGAACGTAGTAAAAATGTATGTCAAAATGAGTGGTAATTTCTCTAGATTGTGCACATGCATTTAGCACTGGCTACGGCTTTCCCATCACCTTTAGATGTTGGCCATTTCTATTTGTGAAGTTTAAATTTAGCTGTGATAAAGTGTCCATTCATTCTAAATACCACTCACAGATCATATCCTTTGAGTCAGATTCATGGATTGTAGGTTTACAGGCCAGGTTGAGAAATATGTTTATCAGGTTGAAATTCGTTCTGCGCTCCCTCACAGTAATAGGGGTGGGTTAAGAAGACGTTATAGTGGATCATTAGTCGGCTTATAAAGATAACTTACTGCTGTTCGTTTTGTTTCATTAAATTTCCACCACAACGCAATGGGCCTGAATTAAATATTTACGATATAGGTCTGTGTCTTCGCGGGTGTGTGTCCGAACTTCAGGGGCAGAGAGACAACACATCATTTGTGCCAAATTTAGTAATTTAGTCATATACCGTATACTGTAACTCTGGTTCTACTTCAACAGCCCATTCCAACTCAAACTGATGCAGAGGTCAGCAATTAAAGAATGGACTAAAGACCAACCTTTCGGAGCAAATTACACATAGCCACTGGTTGAGTCAAAAAATAATAATCTTGTGGGTTTAAAAATACACAGCCCATTTTTATGATCTATTTCTTTAGTTAAGATGCGCATATTTTTAAGCCTTTATCACACAATCGGCATCTATGTTTTTTTATTTTCCCAGCAGCTGCCCCGAAAGCAGAATGTGATGACACACTCATAACTCTGAGCATAAAGGCACTGCATGCGTCCTACTTTTGCACCTGTGTGTGTGTGTGTTTTTGTGTCCTACTTAATGATGGTCCATGAGCTTTGTCAGCAAAAGCTCATACACTACATATTGAAAATCCCCAAGAGATGAGAGACTCTATGTGTGAGTGTATAGTACGTGTGTTTGTATGTTTGAGACTGATACTGATGTGGATACAACATACAGCCACAGTTCCACCAGTTAGGCAGAGGAAACATAGTTTATATAACACACACATGTGCAGTGAGTGTCCTAAGTTGGCAGGGCAGCATCAAGGATGTCAGCCTTCCTTATGACTGTAAGCTCCTCGTCTCCTGCCCATGGGACAGAACTGTTCCTTCTGCCATGGACTGAACCATCTGTGGCAGCTGGAAAGGGGTTGGGGGGTTGATATTAGTGAGATTTGATGCCACTGTAGAGCTAATGTAACTTGTTTGTGTCCTCATATTCCTACCAAAACTGCATGGTAAACAAAACAAGAAGTTGAATATGTCCCTTATTAGAGGTTCAAGCTTGTTTTAGATTTTTTACTTTTCAAGGAACTTATTTTAATCTTCAAACTTTAAGAATGCCACCCCCTTGGAGAGTCGGGTACATTAATACACTTCTCCTGGTGTTAGAACTAGGTTGGAAGGACTGTTTTTTTTCCATAAAGAAGAATGAGACAATAATAGGTTGAAAAGAGCCGCGAGTGAGCAGGTATACGGGGGCACACTTCTTAATGTAGCGGTGTGGTTGGAGCCTTACGTAACACACACAGTCAGACTATCATTAAACCTTTCCCGGTTCCTACAGGCATGGTTCAAGCCACAGGTCAAAATGACAAAGAAAGAGGGAAGGAGAGAATTTATGCTTCATTACTCAATCTTATTCATTAAAATCCATAAAAGCAGCAGTTATTTCACCCCTGGCACTGCACTGACCTCCAACATGAAGGCTGGAACACCCCCATCACTTCCAGCAAACTGTGCACAAGGCTGAATCAAGAAAACATCAGACGGCTTACATGTTTGTGTTGTATACGTTATATAATACACGGATGATACAATACATTCAATATACAATATACAATATATATTTCAATAGCAGACATGGCAACACAATGTTCCATCTTATGACTTTTTAATCCTATGCAAATATTATTATACACAAATTATTCTGCAGAATTTTCACAGAACCATTATGAGAACGGTTCAAACGTAAATTCACGCTACAAGCATCAGCATATTGCAATATAATCTTGAGGAGAGCTCATGCGAGTCGCTGGAAAACGGAGAGGGATTTTATTTATTGTGCAGTCATTAAATATTAGCAGTGCATCTTGGGTAATAAGATGGGAGTGCGTGTACTGTATGAATGTCATACATCACCTCTGGGAATTCCGTCCCGTGTCATTTGTATAATTTAAAAGCGGTTCTTCATACACTGTGAAGTGGGGATAGATGGCAGGTCAAGGATAGCAGTACGGGCAGCAGTAATGAATCTCGGCTCTGAGGTCATTCCTCGTGTCAATCATGGACACACCAATACGCTGAGACTCGATTGGAACTCGCTCATCCCCTCCTCCATCTCATCACAGTGGGTGAGCTGTGAGCATGGTCACACTAGAGCAAGCACAAGTGAGCGTTAAGATGGATTATATATTAGACTTTAATGACCAATCACCGAACCTTATAATGGTGCTTTATTTTCCGTAATTTTTTTGTTTTTGGTGATAAATCTTTACATCATTGCAACTTTGTAATTGTATGGTCCAGCCCCAAGGCAATTACAATACTTACCTGTGAAAAGACATTAACCCTCACATGTAACGTGCAAGAGGCGAGGTATTGGGAGATAAAGTTGATGGGTTTTTAATAGTTTTCAGTAGTTATCTTGATTCTCCTCGTAAAACGTACACTTCTTGCATGTTGAGAATCCACGTACAAAACTCACTATAAATACGAGGGTGGGTTACTCTTCTCCACTTAGCTTTGCATGAAAGTTTCCATAATTCAGTGGCTGAGCACTGAGGTGTGTCATGGCAGAGAGACGGCAGACGCTCTCTGCAGCTGTCGCCCTGCTCTCAAAAGTATCATGAAAATAAAACTCATCTCCTTTAGAGCAAGAGAAGCTGATTGATTACTACAGTACTTCACCTTCAGACGCACTTATAATTAAAATGTTTTGCAGACGTCTGGTATAAAAAATGACCTTCTAACATTGTGCCAAAGAAATTCTGATGCCCCAATTGATACAGAGAAGTCATAATTATTTGTGGATATATTCAATCCTCTCACTTGCCATCCGACAGTTGAATAACATGAGCTTCTCTTTTAACTTTCTTCTTTTTTTAACACACACACACACACACACACACACACACACACACACACACACACACACACACACACACACACACCACTGGGTCATAACCCCAAGTGTATCCATTTAGTGGCTGCCATTGTTCTCAGGAGAGCATTACATTACAGCTTGTCATTTAGACCTGAGACAGCCGGTGAAGATACAAAGGGGTCAAAGTGTCATGACCTTCCTATCGATTACCTCTACAGTACAACCAGTCAATCCCTGTGATGAAGACAGCCTTACAACATACAAATATATGCTAAATCTGTTATACTATTTTTTAAACAGTTCATGTTGTAACTTGGATTGAGAGATGTCTTAATGTGTGCCATCATTACCTGTCATTATATTACAGTTTTTCACAATTGTTTAAACACATTTTTTGGAACATCAGACATAATGTGCACAATCTGAAACTAATTTACCAACTGCTTAACCAATTCTGCTCAACTCCAAACACATTTCCTGCCTTAAACTCATATTCTCTTTCCAAAACACACATTTTTCACAACACATCATTCTCTATATCTTGCACACTCTTCCTGAATTTCTCTCTTGGTATTCACACAGAACAGACTGCCAATCACATTTCTAAACTCAAAAGGCTTTTGTGCAAGAAATAGCTATTAGTTGAAAGATAATTATCACGACACATTACCTTTTAATGCTCTTTGTTAACACTCAGGGAGGGGGCCAATCCTTTGGGCTGGTTTCAACTGAGATTAGACTCATTTTCCAATCAACACCAACATTAAAGACAAACCAGGGTCTGTTATGTTTAGCCATTTGTCTATGATAAACAACTGTAAGTGACAATCGTTTGACCTGCAATAACTATTGTAGTTGTGCACACAGTTGTTGGCAATAAGCGACTATTACAATATTTATTAGTTCTCCAAAAGATTAAATAATCTGGGTAAAGTGTTAGCTTCTTAGATCGTAAAACCAATGTGCCTGAAATTCTATGCAAGGCATTTACTGGAGACACAAATTTGCAAACAAAAATTGCACTGCTTTTTTTCAAACTTTTGGCCACTGTACCTTAATGCATGACATACTGTATTAAGGTTGTTAAGTTTAATGAGCACATACTCCTACACAACCTGAACCACAATTAGCTACTGGCTGCAGAGAGCAGCGTTCCTGGCTGCCAGAGAGTCTTCAGATATGGACACTTGATAGTGAAGAGCGGTAACAACAAGAGAAAGCTGTCATCTCAGTAATGGCATTGCTATGGAAACAGTATGGAGGCGTTATATGTGTGTGTGGAAATAGGCAGCAATAAAATAAGACCAGGCAAGAAAAAAAGACGCCAGATGGCAACCAACCAGGCAGCATCTGGAGGACCGAATGATACATGTAAACTGAATACCAAGCACCGCTAAATTTCTCTCTAAAACCAGTCATTTGGTGTTACATCCAGTCTTAAAATGAACAAGGGAATGGTTCAGGGAACACGTTAGTATTCTATAACAAGACAGAAAAGAGAGATTACAGCAACAGGAAAATAATCTCTATTTATTAAATTATTTCACCTGTTGAGCATCTTTAACGGTAAACAAGTTTATGAAAAAGTGTTTCATGGGGCGCCCTTAGATCTTTTGGTAGGGCGTCCCCCCCCTCACTGTTCCGATACTTATGGAGGGGACTGTATATCCTCATATTTCATATCATGTGCCAATTATGAATCCACTTGAATATGAGACAATTCGACACACCCCATTAGACTGAATATAACCTGATCCAGCCTGAATCAGGTCTCAAATACTAAGAATCACAGAGGAACCTATGTAATTGCCATTTCAAGTTGTATTTGGAAAGAAATGCTATACTGCAGTGTTGTCAAATTTATAGGCAATCCTAGGCAGACAGGGAAGCTCAGTCATATTGCACTTTCAGTTACATTGAAATCGGTTTGCAATGTGATGTCACGGTACATAAAGCCCAGGACACTGTTTTCTCCTGGTTGGTTGAGCAGGTACAAGTACTGTAAACGCAGCCCAGAGTTTCCACAAAAAAGAGCTCTCCAAATCCATGGAGCCTTTTAAAGCGTGTGTAAAATAGAAGAAGGGTGAGTTCATTTGGTTGAAAAGTATTCCTCATGCAACTCCCTCAGTGCTCAGTGTTGCTGCAGAGAAACACTTTTGCTTGCATGCATTCATTTGCATGTGCAATCAAACATGTGTTCTTACATTAGCTTTTCAGTATCTGTGAGAGAGAAAAAGAGAGAGGGAGAAAAAGAGCTAAACAGACTGCACGTTTCATCTACCAGCTCTTGGGTTTGTCTCTTTGTTAATTGGATTATGGCAAGCACCTGTGTCTAGTCTAATGTTTAGCTCCCTTTGCTTCAATTTCATGCCCTAATTACTCGCTGATTAGTGGTCGGGTCAGTAAAAATGTACTTCTGTTTCATACTTCATTTTTTTTGCATTCACATCCCTTTCTTCACACACTCACACAACAGCACACAGTTGAGGACTCCACGGTAGATGATTTCCAATTCTTTGGCTAATTAGACTGTTAGACCTGTTAGATTTGCAAGGGGTGGGACAGGGTGATAGGGCTCCGTGGTACAAAACGTGTCATGTTTAGACAGCAGGCAAAAGTGGCTCAAATTCAATCTTTCTGCTCACGTGACTCAGATGTGTTTATTTTTCCATGACAGTGTGAACAGCACAAATCACATGGAATCACCGATTTCAAACTATACAAGTGTGTTATTCCCAGGGGCACATGTTATTTGATTTTTTTATAATAAAAAAGGGTAATAGTGCAAGAAATGGAAAGAGAAAAACTGTAAATGTGGGTACTAAACATGTATTTGTATGTATGTGTGCGTGCCTGAACATTTGTGTGCCATAATCTACACTCAGTGTGTGCTGAGTGCTGACAGGGGATTTCTGCCCCACATCTCACACCATTCATCACCAGTGCAACATACAACTCATCGGGTAGGATTTATTGACTGTGACAGTGGGGAACAGGTAAGCTAGTGTCCGTCAGTATATCTTCCTACAGGGGAGATTAAATCATTAATTTGTCATATAATGTTATAATTAAACGCCACAGAGACCAGGGAGCAAATAAAGTGTCAATAAAAACATTAGAAATAAAATTAACTTTACGACTTTTCTTTGAGGTTTTGGGTTAGGTTTGAGTTAAGGCAAAACCCTGTTTAAGCATTAGTTTTCAAACACTGGAGAAAAACTGAATGTGTTCTACAGGAGGATCAAAAAAAGAAAGAAAGAAAGAACCATTCACCAGCGTTCTGTCACAAGCACACAGGAAAGTGCCAACACAAAACTATTCAAAGAATACTTGTCATTGAAAGGCAACAAAATAAATGTTTTGATGTTGTGAATACCTCTTAAGAGCGCAAGAAGGATATTCTACCAGCTGGGATCATAAAAAGTAAAAGCAGCTTTTCCACGTTTTGAATTTAAATAGCAGACATTCCATGTGATAAATGGCCTGAGATGTCTGTCTTTGTAGCAGTGATATGAGAACAGGTGTAGTGTGCTTAGCTTTATTACCAATGTTCAAACACTGGCTTTAGTAGTTTGAATAAAATGCAACCATCCCTGCTATCTGGCAGTGGTAGGATGACCTAGAGGAAGGAGAGGACCACTAGTGACTATGAGGCTGCTGGTTTGATCCCCATCACCAGACAGGAGGATGTTAGTAGTATGACTAGTGATGGCTGGTATTACATCTACGGTGCACACCATCTCTACTATAGTGTCCTTGAGCAAGGCACTTAACCCTAAAACTGCTCCATTGGCGCTGTACTATGGTTGACCCTGCGCTCTGACCCCCTCCGAAGTGGAAAACTTGAGAGGGGATGTGTGAAAGGACAAATTTCAATGTGCCCTTGGTAAAATTGACTAAATTGACTTACTTACTTCTGAAAAGACCAAACCAGACCAAAAGAGCATTGCTTTATTTACAGGTTACAAAAGTATGTTGGTTTGTATAGGTCTGGCTAATTGTGTAACACTCTTGGTGTGTGTGAATACTTGAGATATTGAAATGGGAGACTGCAGTCACGGGCCACAGATCGCTGCATCTTAGCTGCATTGAAGTCACTTTAACACCAAACTGTTCACGTGCAACCTTTGTCCAGTTTTTGCACACAATGCTCTCAGAGTATTGCTGTGGAACTATTGGCGCAGTGCTACCGTACAGTTACCGCAGTGTTTAAGCAGTAACAAATACTGCTGTGTGTGTGTGTGTGTGTGTGTGCGTGCGCGCGCGTGTGTGTGTGTGTGTGTGTGTGTGCGTGCGTGTGTGTGTGTGTGTGTGTGTGTGTGTGTGTGTGTGTGTGTGTGTGTGTCGGCGTGCTACACTGCCCTTTCGTTATTATGACGGCAATTTCTCATAACCCATTCTTTGTCCCCTGTTATCTCACCATTCTCCTATAATAGGCCTCGAGGGAAACTACAGCATATAACTCTTTTCTTACAAAAGATAAGATAGCGCTGCACCCGCTGCACCCATGGTCCCGCATGCTCTAGCAAACAAAAACTGGCAAAGACTACATACAGCTCCACTCTTTTTTATTACAATCTGTGAAGGCACACACACACACACACACAAAGACAAGTGCTGATCCGAGAAAGTATCAACTTTGCCTGCGTCAGTGTATCAGCCGAGCGCTGTAGAGCGGAGATATACGGTGACACTAAAACTGAACGTAGATGGAGGAACAAAAGTAATGACACGACAAAAGGATAGAGACAAATGGAGGTAGGGTACGAAGAGGAGAGTTTATCTATTGAAGGAGTGGATGATTGGGAATTATATCGCCGCCTCTCTTGAGCCTTGGTTATAACGGTCTCCCTGCAATCCACACTGCAGGCCCCTGCTGTAAGGCAAGGCAAGGCAAGGCAAGTGTATTTATATAGCACAATTCAGACACAAGGCCATTCAAAGTGCTCTACAGGGGCAATATTAAAATACATAAAACACATTAGAAAACATTTAAAAGCAAATGAAAAGAAGTAGAACATTTAAATAAAATAAAAATGACAGGTTAAAATGGAAACGGAAAAATCTTCAGACTCGATTTAAATGAGCACTGCAGCACCTGCTAATGCAATACAGTAGTTCACTTTGGTCAAGCATGTTCTCCTCTCCTCGGAACTCTCCAGAATTAGATTTTTTAAGATTCTGGGTGCATGAAAGGTTCAAACAGGCTTTTGTTTCTAAGCTGTAATCGATAAACGCAAATCGGGAAATAGTGCCATGACGAATATCAAACTTTGCAATGTCAGAATCTGGTGCTACATTTGTGTGTAGATTGCAACTAAAATTCAGCTTCTCAAAATGGTGCATAGTTGAAGTGGCTACAGACACTCACTGTTGCCATTTATCTTGCACAAACACACAAAGAAACACACAAGTACCCCCATGCTTTCATGTCCATTGTCAAAGTGACAGCAGGTCCACGGCTCCCCCTAGTGGGAACAACACCAACCAGCACAATAAAACTAATACAGGAGGCTTTTGTGTACATCTCTGATTCTCTCTTTTGATCTCTTTCTCTCTCTGTCTCCCAAGACTCTCATTACTGCAACCGACCCACTGCACCTCATCCACCCACCCACTCCATATAACTTTTAACGTGATTAAAATGTGTCTCCATTCCCCATAAGGGCTTTCACACACTCACACACACACACACACACACACACACACTGATATCCCTTGTGTGAACGCAATCAAATTAGGTATTTAACTGCTGCTGCTCTTATCTCGACAAATCTGGGTGAAAAGGAAATGGTTCAGTCTCAAGTCTGATCCTTATTACACACACACACACACACACACACACACACACACACACACACACACACACACACAAACACCTATTACAGAGTTCCTGTACGGATATTTCTGATTGAGTTACACAAATGTGTGCTCAGACATCCCAGACCATCATTAGGAGTTGTGGTCCTTTGTCTGTGTTTAAGTGGACACGACTCCCTCTCTTTAACGTGAAGCTGAGAGAGTAATGAAGCTCCACCGGGCCGCTATCCTCAAGCGACCTCTGTGAGACTGAAGGAGAGCCCTGCGTCTTACATAACCGCCTATCAGCTCTCGTCAATAATGGACAAATAGCAAGAGACAAAACATTTTAAAAAAGAAGAGAGAGATTGATGAATCATTTGTCTTCATAGACAATGTTTTGCCCAAATTTTCACAGCCTGTACCCAGTGGATTGGAACTTAAATTGATTAAAATAAAAAAGAATGACAGAAGGGAAAAGGGGAAAAGTGAATCGACAGGCTGAAGCACATACTTCACCAACTTCTGACAACATCATGTCTCATGTTATGTCTTTCTCAGGCGTGATAGAGCAGAAATACTTTCAAGAAAAATGTTGCACTCCGTTTCAGAGATGGATAAGCTAAGAAGGTGATCCACCGCAGTGAGCCTGTCTAGACTGTATTTAACTGCTGTCTGCCACTCTCCTAAATGAGCATGTCAATAGGACAAACTGATGCCCTATTGATTCACACAGTCTCGGCCAGTTGCTGACACAAGTGAAACACCAGAAGCCTGTGCATGTCTGTTTGTGTGTGCGCAAAAGCAAAGACTGAGATTTAGAGTGATTTGTGTGTGTGTGTGTGTGTGTGTGTGTGTGTGTGTGTGTGTGTGTGTGTGTGTGTGTGTGTGTGTGTGTGTGTGTGTGTGTGCGTGCGTGCGTGCGTGCGTGCGTGTGCATGCATGCGTGCCCTTATTAGTTATTATGCCGTAATCTCTGTGTGTGAGTGAGTGAGTGCTGGGTGAGTGCACTGTATGTCACATTTAGGAACCACTAATAGACTTGTTAAGACCAGTGTGGCAACAGAAGTATACATTCAGCACGTAGCATCAAATTGTTTCCGTCTGTGTTGGGTTCATGTTTAGGGTTAAGCTCATGGTTAGACAGACCATTGAGTCGGGACTATAAATAGAGTACCAATACCAACATAAAAACCAAATAGTGTAAGCCTCTAGGCATTTTATAAGTTATTGAAATGAGACATTTAAAACCCCATGTGTAAGTGAGAGAGAGCAGGCAGTGCACAAAATGATCCATCACTTAGATTGATTAAACAGTCCTTAACTTAAAGCCTTTCTGTCTGAGCCTTTGTTAAAGGCATCCATCCTTCTCTTCCTGATGCTCTCAAATGACCACAAGCTACTGTAGATCTCAAATGCTACTGTGATTGTTATAGAAGGAATCTTAAAGTGGGCTCAATTATATTCTAGTCAGTTAATTTTAGAGATTCACTCAATAACTGACTTCGAATTACAGCTCAGAAAACTATATAATATGTAAGCCTATTGATTATGTTTTAAAGGTAGAGTAAGCGATTCTGGAAAGCAATTGTTGTCAAAGTAGAAGTGGTAAGAGCGTCCCCCTAGAGGCTCATTTCTCAGTGCAGCTGACATGGGTTCAATCCTACCCCTGGTCGATCTCTGCATGTCATCCCCCTCTATGCCCGGTCATCTCTGTCTCTCCAAACTGTCTAATAAAATGCAAGAAATAATCAAAAAAGTCAAAGTCAAAATCAGTGAATATCTCTGCTACCTGTTCCTACTGTTTGTGTGCTGGAAGAAAAAAAAATGGTATGTAAACAAAGTGTATGTAAACAAGGGGGGTCAACCTAGCAATTTGCACCGGAATCTTTTCTTTTTCAGCAAGCACACTCAGTAGGCCAACAGACAGCTAGCAGATCCTTAGGAGATATTAAGCATTAGAATTGCTAACTGACAACTGATAATTGTGTTGGCTAATTAATATTATAGCCTAGATTCATTTGGATATTCAGAGAATTGGTCATGTTATAGAAGAGCACATGTGCCAGATTATTAGGCACCATTTGGTAAAACTAATGTAACAGTCCTGCAGTAGGCCTATATCAGAAAAAACTGAAGACAATTACACAAAACATCTAACCTGAGACAAATTATGAGACGGAGAGATGAGACTGTATTTGAAGATGCCAGTCTGCCTATGAGTGGTCCATGTCAGAACATTTTCCACTGCACCTGATACTGGGATAATGATAGGTAGGTTTTATTTATTTATTCATTCATGATCTTGGGATGCTTCATCCTCTAACACTGCTGCCCAGCAATATTTACAAAACGAACGTAACAATACTAGAAAACTAGGTAATGTTTCTTGATTCCCATAACTTGAGTGTTTTCCATTCACAGTCTGGCAGTTATTAGTGACATCTGACGAAGTAATACTTGATAATTATTCAATGCTGCTAATTATTGGATCTGCGCTTGACTAAAAATTTGCCTGATGTTTGGTCTTTTTTCCAAAGGCTGCAGAATCTTTTTTCACTGATATTTACCACCAATGATAGTTCAGAGGGACCCTTCTTTAACCTGTGAAAAAGATCACCAGCTACAAGAAGTTGTAGAGTCTTGAATGAGCAATTAAATAAAGCTATGCAGAGAACTGCATTTCGAGGGGAAAACCCGGGCAGTTTCATGGTATAGTCTTTGACTTGGACTTTAGAATCAACCAATAAAGAATTAAAGTCCCCTGAGGTGTGCTGCTTTAATAGCTTGTAACGTAATCCCTGTACCATATAACCCCTGGTTAGAGGGATTTCCCAATCTTTTAATTACAAATTGAGGTGCTCTTGTTCTCTCTTTCTCTCTTTCCAAAGTCAATTATAACATGAGAGGTTCTTAGCGGAAGGTGTCACAGGATCTTGGTCGGTTTAATGCCTTCTGTGTAAAGCCTACTACAGTGTAACACTTACAAAGCTTTGAGTAGCTTTAAAAGGCTTTGAAACAGGTAGCTACACTGCCTCACTTAAATACAGCCCAAAGATTAGCAACAAAAGAGTTTTACATAAATAAATAAAAAACGTGTTACTTTGTAATATTGTTTGAGCCCTTCTGTCACAGTGACGCACTTTCAATATGATCAAAATATCAACGTTGATGATGGTAAGAGCTAAGAGGAATGCAATCAAACAAACACACACAATAGATGTGCCTATTGAAGCTGCACTAAAATGAATTAACATCATTAAAAAAAAGCTAGTTTGTAGTGATATTTATGGAAATGGTCAAATGTCTCCACATCACAGTAACGTTTTTGTGGCCGCCTGACCAATTAAGTATTTAGTGAGGATACCAGCGCCCAAGTTAAATATTCACTTGTTTTCCAAGATGAATAAAAGATGAGACTTGATGCATCTAACTGCATGTGTATGCGTTTGTCTGAGTCCTGATTGTGTGTGTGTGTGTGTGTGTGTGTGTGTGTGTGTGTGTGTGTGTGTGTGTGTGTGTGTGCGTGTGCGTGTGCGTGTGCGTGTGCGTGTGCGTGTGCGTGTGCGTGTGCGTGTGCGTGTGCGTAACCTAAGAAACGCTGGTTGAGTGCACAATTTCACTCACTACTTGTCTGGTGTCGATGGGTTACAAACTTCATTAGGCTCTGATTAAGAATCCAGACTGACACACACACACAACCTATTTCACATAATGAGAAAATCAACAATACAATACGCAGTGGGTAAAATACATTCCTGCACTTAGCCACATGCTTATTTAAGGTTATGGTAATAAAAAATAAAATAGGCCTATATAAAATATATAGCCTATACAGTAGTTTATCAAATTTCATATTTTAATTTTCAACTTTTTTTTGTATTTGAGATTTGTTCCTCTCTCTTCAACCCTCCCCTGTCTCCACCACTCACTCTCCACCAATTCCCCACTCTTGCTGTTCCTGTCTGTCAGGCAACACAATTAGTAAAGTAGCCTGCCTGGACTTCTTCTCCTTACATAGGCCGATGCCAGACTCTAAACACTTTCACTGAACACGTGCCTCCAGTCAAGAGAGAAGACGGAGCCGTTACTCTGACTGGCTGTAGTCAGTAAACATTTGCTGTTTGCTGTATCTCAAAGTTGTGCTAAAAACACAGCAGCTCTGGTGATATTATGTTCTGATTTTCTTTTTCTTGCCTTAAAGTAATGTGGAGCACAGAACTAGTCCAGCATAACATGTCTTGAAATCACATCTCACTCAAAAAGAAAAGTGAGTGACAGAGGAGTAGAGAAACAACTGTGGGGATCCTGTAACTCTTTCACCTTCACACCCCGAACCAATCAACTGGGGAAGCTCATCTAATCAGATGGGCTGACAGAACATCCAGATTGTGCACACACACACACACACACACACACACACACACACACTGATAGACCCATGAGCACATGAAATATTCTTCATAATGTGACACTCTAACCTCTGAAGCCCCCTCCCCTCACTGTCTCTCCCAGCATTCCCTGTTTTGTATCCAATAAAATCGGGGCTTTTGATTAATCTGTTTCCCCATTAGGCTGATTAAATTCTCTGCTTTAATTCAGTGTGTGTAATCAAACATCAGCAGTGTGATTATATCCATGGCTACTTTGGCATTTAGGTTAAAAGGGGATGTACTAGATTAATGCTTTTTGTTTTTCGGCAAAGTTTGATGGAACAATTATTTTTCAGCTTGATAACCATTTAGTTTCCCACATAAAAACATGGACACTTATTTCCTGTCCTGAAGCAGCTAGCACCAGCTTAAATGAAACACCACTATTTCACCAAAGCATGTTTCAAGCACTACACTATAACAAATAGTACAGTTACAGGGCACCATGGAGGTATTGCCACACTGCAATGGCCTAAAGCAGTGTTTTAAAATAAAAAAAGAATGATGAAAACCTTAAGAACATACTGTTACAGCTGTACCCTCTTAAATACAATACAAGAAGACTAGACTGACACTGACAGAGCACAAGAGTGAGCCTGTGCCGGATGTTCATTCAGCACTGAGGCGTTCAGGAGCAGCATGTCCACTGGCTGACTGTCAGTTTGTAAATACTTTTATTTTCTCTCTGGGACTAAGTGTCCCATTCACTCACATTGTGCCACATGGCCCGGACTAGATAAGTAGCGTTAACATTCACTACATTTGCACAGAGGAAATATTGACTGGATAATCTCCTGATTTGTCAACACGGCCACCATGTTCAAGATGCCCATTAACGACAGAGTGAACATGTGCACATTGGAAGCAGCAGTTGCTGACTCACAAACACACACACACACACATGCTCTCCTCCTCAAGTGAAAACACACACTATCATCAGGCTTGTACACTCAACAAAAATATAAATGCAACACTTTTGTTTTTGCTCCCATTTTTCATGAGATGGACTTAAAGATCTAAAATTCATTCCAGATACACAATTGTACCATTTCTCTCAAACATTGTTCACAAATCTGTCTAAATGTGTGATAGTGAGCACTTCTGCTTTGCTGAGATAATCCATCCCACCTCACAGGTGTGCCACATCAAGATGCTGATCTGACATCATGATTAGTGCATAGGTGTGCCTTCGACTGTCCACAATAAAAGGCCACCCTGAAATGTGCAGTTTTGTCTCATAGCAAAATGCCACAGATGCCACAAGCATTGAGGGAGCGTGCAATTGGCATGCTGACAGCAGGAATGTCAACCAGATCTGTTGCTCGTGCATTGAATGTTCATTTCTCCACCATAAGCCGTCTCCAGCAACTTCGCACAGCCATTGAAGAGGAGTGGACCAACATTCCACAGGCCACAATTGATTTTTTTATCTGATAAACTCTATGCGAAGAAGATGTGTTGCACTGCATGAGGCAAATGGTGGTCACACCAGATACTGACTGGTTCTGAGTCCCCAGACCCCCAATAAAGCAAAAAAATGCACATTTCAGAGTGGCCTTTTATTGTGGACAGTCGAAGGCACACCTGTGCACTAATCATGATGTCAGATCAGCATCTTGATGTGGCACACCTGTGAGGTGGGATGGATTATCTCAGCAAAGCAGAAGTGCTCACTATCACACATTTAGACAGATTTGTGAACAATGTTTGAGAGAAATGGTACAATTGTGTATCTGGAATGAATTTTAGATCTTTAAGTCCATCTCATGAAAAATGGGAGCAAAAACAAAAGTGTTGCATTTATATTTTTGTTGAGTGTAGTTTGAGTGACACAGGGTTAGATTGTAAAAAAAGGCATTAATCCAATGGTTTTGTTGAGAAAAACTGGATATACTGTATAGTTTGACCTTTTAAGATTCCTATGAAGCATTCAGTAGCAAAATGAAAAGCACTCTGTGGGGGAACTGTCATAACAGCCTATGATGAGGTGACATAAGCCAATTTTTCCTTTATTTGTTTACGTTCTGTTTTCTTTACGGTGGGTGTGACTGTGTAGAAGGAATGTCCAGAACACTGATACACACTGACCCGGAAAAGGAAGTGGACAGACAGTTGTTTTATTAGATTACCAAGGCAATGATCACAAACCTTCAAACACACTTACACACACACACACAGGCCCATGTACACACATATGGCAAGGTCCCAGGGCGAAATGCCAGCAGCACATGGCCATATGAGCTCCCATAGCCAGGTTGATCCAACAGGGATACGACCAAGCATAGGTCATGTTATTATTGTATTGAATAGCTTATGTTTGCAGAATATAGGCACAGGATCTGTGATGAGAACAAATGGGATGTTCAAATGACCAAAATACAGTTCATGGAATTCATGTTAAGCCAGCGGCCTATCCAAATATAAAACACAAAGGGACAACTCCTTTCTAAGAAACCCTGTGCAGATCATTATATGTTAAAACATTTTAACAGGTATATTTGGATTGTTTGGATTTCTGGAGAAAATGTTTTTGTGTTGTCTCCCCATGCTGGCAGAGGATAGCAGTGAATGTGTGAAGTCTTTCATGTACAGGTACAGCTACAAGCGCAAACCGAAGGTCTCTGGGATAAGTGCTTTATTCGGGATCATTCTTTTCATTTTCCTCTCCTCTGGAAACGACAGCACAATGAAGTCTACAGCGGCCACATGCTGTTTTCCTGCCTGAGGGCTTAGCAGCGATCCACAATCACTCACTCAACATGACGCTTTGTCACAGACGAGAAAACCAAAAGAAAAACTACGTAAAAAAAACTGCGGATTTAAAGGAAAAAAAAAAACACATTTCATCTAACATGGGCGATTCAATCCATATTTTCTGTGTGCTGTATGTGTTACGGTGTGGCAGACAGGCAGGCAGGACCCAAATGCAAGACGTATCAAATAAGGTGATTTATTAGCTCAAAAAGGCAACCAAAAAACACCAACAAGCAAAAAGTAAAACAAAGTCCAGGAGCACATGAAACAAGGAACAGAGGGAACACACAAGACAAAGACTCACCGACACTGACAAACCATAATGTACAGACAAGGAACAAAGGAACACAAGGAGTATATATACTAGACACAAGACAGGGTAGACAACGAGGGACAGGTGCCACACATTAGGGGATGGAGCAGCAATCACACTTGACAGGACATGGGGAGGAACAAGACAGACATACCAAAATAAAACAGGAAACACCAAGACAAGACAAAGACAGACCATGACAGTACCCCCCCCCCCCCCCCCCCCAAAAAAAGGTCAACTTCCAGGCGACCACACACTGGAAGAAAAAAAGTCAAACCCAAACAGGGTGGGTGGAGGGGAGCCAGGAGGAGGGAAACAAACGGGCGGACCCCATGGGCAGGCACTGGGGGCAAAACCCTTCGAGCAGGGGGCGAGACCCCTCAGGCGGCAACGGAGGAGGAGACCCCTCGGACAGGAACGGAGGACGGTCCCCCTCGGGCAGGAGCAGGGGGCAGTCCCCCTCAGGAAGACGAATAAAGCAGGCCTCTCCTGGCAGGCGGGTTCCCTCACGAAAAGTGAGGAGTGGGCTCAGGAACTAGACAGTGTTCTTGTGGTTGCTTTGGTTCCTTCAGGAGCTGGCTGCTAGCATGCTGGGGCTGGTAGCTAGCATGCTGGGGCTCTTGAGGTTGCTTGGGCTGGTAGCTAGCATGCTGGGGCGGGTAGCTAGCATGCTCGGGTTGGTAGCTAGCATGCTCGGGTTGGTAGCTAGCGTGCAGGGGTTGGTAGCTAGCATGCTCGGGTTGGTAGCTTGCGTGCAGGGGTTTGTAGCTAGCATGCTGGTTGCAGGAGACCGGGGGCTGGAGCTTGCTGCTGGAGGCCGGGGACTGGAGCTTGCTGCTGGAGGCCGAGGGCAACTCGGGAGCTGGAGAGCATTGAGAAAATGGATGGCAATCCAAACTCACCACCCCCACTCTGATAGTCCTTAAGGCAGGAGGAGGCTGGTAGCTGGGGTCCGGGGGCTGGAAGCAGGAAACCGGGGGCAGTGGCTGGAGGCTGGAGCATGGAGGCTTAGGACGGTCGCAAAAATCCGGTGGCAGTGGCATATAGCTCTCAGGCCAAAAAACTGTGGGGTTGAGAAGCTCGAATGCCCACTTGGGTAAGGCGCCCTCCAACTTGGGCTTAGCAGCGACAGCTTTGTATATACGCCCCAACACCTGCACCTGCTCCTTCCTGCTGGGAATGTTCTCCTGCTGGGAATGTTCTCCCAGCCGTCCATGGCACTGATAAAATAAAATAGCATGTCTTCCAACTCACGGTAAAAAAGAGTGTCTACTGGGCCCATTTCAGGTCTGTACATTCTGTTACGGTGTGGCAGACAGGCAGGCAGGAAAGCATGACCCAAATGCAAGACGTATCAAATAAGGTGATTTATCAGCTCAAAAAGGCAACCAAAAAACACCAACAGGCAAAAAGTAAAACAAAGTCCAGGAGCACATGAAACAAGGAACAGCGGGAACACACAAGACAAAGACTCACCGACACTGACAAACTATAATGTACAGACAAGGAACAAAGGAACACAAGGAGTATATATACTAGACACAAGACAGGGTAGACAACGAGGGACAGGTGCCACACATTAGGGGAGGGAGCAGCAATCACACTTGACAGGACATGGGGAGGAACAAGACAGACATACCAAAATAAAACAGGAAACACGGGGAACACCAAAACAAGACAAGACAAAGACAGACCATGACAGTATGTCTATACATTTTAAACATGCATGAAAAAAAACATTTGTATTCATGTATATGTTTTGGGCTTCATGCATTTTGTTGAGATGATGATGTATTCAAACAATACGTCCAGCCTTTGACTGTATGAATGTATGTGTCACATTATAAAATGACAGCACTTTTTAGAATAAGCCCACTTTCCTCACTTTTTGTTTACCTGTCAACTTGTTCAAAACATAGGTGAAACGATCGAATCAGAGTTGGTGTTGAGTGTGTGAGTGACAGTGAGGGCGGGTCAGCTGGTGGGTTTCACTTTGAGATCAATAGGTTAAATGACAAGGCTGCAGTATGTGGGCTCCATGGCTGAATGTGCTGATCCATGAGTCCAGTTCAAAACTTTCCTTTCTAGACTTTTTTCACACCCCAGATCTCCACTGTTACATCATATTCCAGTTTGAATCTTTAATAAAACAAGAATGGAGTGAACATCACATCCAGTAAACCAGCAACATGACATCATTAAAAAACTACGAGCCCCACAACCAACCACCACCCAAGTTACCAGAGCAACAAACATCCATCAACATCCATCCCTCTAAGCAGTTCTGCTGTTGTTGTTGCCATGGCACCGCAATAGCCCCAGAGAGTACTAAGGAGTCCTTAGAAAACAAATTCACACACAAAGTAGTTTAGATTACCTGTAGGGCATGCCTGTCTGGCTCTTGACCGTGTCCAGCAGTGACAGTGAGTGGAAGTTGAGAAACTCTTCCAGCTTTTTGAGCTCCGCCACACTGTTGGGTTTGTTTCTTGTCCACAACATCAGAGGAGCGTAGGGTTGCAGCCCCATGCCCGCTGACACCTGTCTGCCTAGCTTCCCCTGGCCCGGGCCTTGAGCCTGAACTTTGGAGCCCTTCTGCTTGGGGTTTGGGATGTCCGGGCATGTTGCCTTGTACAGGTACATCTTTTCCCACTGCTTTGCTATTCACCTTCTTATCCTCTCTTTCAGTCTCTCCCGTCTCCTGTGAGTCCGTCCCACGAACATGTACGCTCAAGAGTACAATCCAGGTATAGGCCCCCGTCGCCCACGCAGCACTCTACGGAGCAGAGCAGACTCGCTGTGTGTGTGAGTGTGTGATTAGAGTTCAAAGAAAATGGAAGTATTGGAAGTACAAAGGGAAGTATTCCTCTGGATGAAGCTCCACATTAAGCATGTTGGTCTTCGTTAGAAACCCAGAGAACGAAGAAATGCAAGGTAAATCCAACCAGGAAAAAATGTCACTTAGAGACCATTCCATTCTGCTGGCTGCAGGTACTGTGCAAACAGGCAAAAACAGGCTTTTCCCTCACATGTTCTCCTCCATATAGGATGTGCCACATATGTTCTCTGCCACACATGACAGACAGAGAGACATACACAGAAATACAACTATCTCCCCCTCTCTCTTTTCTGCTCTCTCTCTCTCTCTCTCTCTCTCTCTCTCTCTCTCTCTCTCTCTCTCTCTCTCTCTCTCCACCACACAACAAACACTCCTGCTGTCACTCTGCCCGCTCAGCCCGTCTACATTAAAAGCTCAGTTTGGTTTTGCTCCCTATTTAATAGCATGGGAATCTGGGACATTTTTTCCCGCCCTCTCTTTCCTCCTCCTCCTCTCTCCCTCTCTCTCTCTCTCCCTCCTTTTACAGTTTTTTCTCTCCAACTCCCTCTTATCCTCTCTCCCACTTTCACTTTCCCCATCATCCCTCCGGTGTTCCCTTCCTCAAAATCCCTCTCTCACTTACTCCCGAATTCCTCTCTTGTATCTCATCTAGCATTCATGTCTCCCGCATGAGTGCATGCTTGTTGTTTAACTGACTTATTCCTTCACCCAGCCCTTTAATATTTCTTCTTAATCATTTGCTTATCCTGCTCTCCCTTGCGCATCTGACTCTCTCCAAACAAAGTTAGATCTGGGAGTTTTGCCCATAACAAACACCTTAAGTTAACACATACACACACACACACACACACACACACACACACACACACACACACACACACACACAAGCGCGTGCAAACAGGCGAGCCGGTGCGATGCACAATTGCACACAATTGCAGTCTGAAGGCAGTGTTTTCGTATTGAAGTGAACAACAGCAAAAACGGGGGAATCCTTTTTCTGTTTTGGTGTCTGTCTTTCTCTTCAGCTCAACACACACACACACACACACACACACACACACACACACACAGTATGCAATCTCCCACCTCTGGCCTCCTCTTGGGAGTTTACAATGACATCACGTCTGGTCCTCCAGTGGATTGTGGGAATCATAAGGAATGCCATGCTCCCATATCAGGAAATTTGAGTTGCGACACACACCGTCACTCTGCACACACACACACACACACACACACACACACACACACACACACACACACACACACACACACACACACACACACACACATACACACACACACACACACACACACACACACACACAAACAGATGTTGAACTTGGACCTCTTTTCTTCCAACAAATCATTTTGGCACTTTCAACTTTGGCCAAAAATAAACATGCACACACAAACAAAGCCCAACATTAACAATAATAATGACCCGTGGAAACAGGAATTCACTTTTGTTATGTCTGTAACCAGCTGTGAATAACTTGTTGATGCTCTTTATCACAATATAAATCCATCATGGTAACCCTTAAACCTCAGGATCAAGTTGCTTTCTTCCCGCAGGTACCAGGTATACTGACTGCTTGGCTGTTTCTTAAACCACACAATCCAAGAAATGGCATAAATAAATTGCTTGCAATGTCTCACAGTGTATTTTTTCATACTTCATTCTAGTCTGACAAGAGTTTCTGCCCCTGAAAGAATACGAAACTGTGCCTGAAGCTGATGGTCTTAATGCAAAAGCCGCTGTGAACACACACACACACACACACTTGCATAGAATGAGGTAGGGAGAATGGCAGCGGCGCAGCTGTGTCCATTGTCCGGTAAGATGGATGGAAAAACTGATCCTGTCAGGCAGCGGGAATGTCAGCAGAGCTTATGCAACCCACAGTGTGTTTATGGTGTATTTATAGACACACATCCATACACATGGAGACTACCAATACACAGCATTTAATGCATATATAGTGAACCTTACTGTAAACTTAAATGATTTTAAAAAGTTCAACTTTTCTGTTTTGCTGCTTGTTGCTAGTGTTTTGTAGGTCTGTGTGTTGTGTGTGTCCATTTGTGTTTTCTCATTGAAACATGTTGCCAGTGTTTTGCACCAGCGAGCTTGTTATGAGACATTCGAGTTTTGTTGATTTGAGTGACTTTTGGAGGCGAGGTGAACTGAAATTCACAGATGCATGTTAGTAATGCAGACTGTGTTACTCTCAGACTTTTGCACATGTGGCTCTATTTGTGCCCACTGTCATTTAGCAATAGAAAAAAAGGGAGGATTCAAGGAGGAAATGCTAAGTGGAACCTCATACGGAGAACAGGTTAATGTTTTTTGTTTTACTTTTCATCCTAACAACGTAAACTTCTTCACACTCGCTCGCTGTTACTGTCAGAATTTCACCTGTTTTATTTTCATGTTCCCTGAGACTAATTAGCCACCTTTTTCTGTCTCTTTCATTTTGCCCCCACCACCCCCACATGCACTCCTTCCAGCGAGTGAATCCCTATATAATGATTGCATATGACTGAAAATTACCCAGTGTGTGCACAACAGAATAGAAACAGATCATGTAAAGCAGGGTAGCATTGTATAACTTTTTTGGTTGATGAATTTTATGAAATTATACGACGACTCAAATTGTAACCTCTTGTAAAGCGTATCAAACTTATTTTTTTCTTAATTTCATTTTAGCTTATATCCATCTTTTTTTACTTAATGGGCAAGCTCTTTTCTAGGCCATCTCAATCTATGGGAGCAATAATTACGCCAATGATCAGCCTCCTGCCCTCGGGGTACTGTCCTGTTCCAGTTCAACACCAGTCGGTTGGCCTAGATTCTCGACTACATCCCATTGCTATTATCAATGGAAATCTAAACCAGCTTAATGCTGAAGGGTGAGAGCATGTGTGAGGATGATAACATTATGTTACATTGACTTGGAAAAATATATTGACAATAAAGTTGGCATTGCATAATAAACTTTAACTTTTTGGCTGCCCCGGCCCATGGCACCTCTATTTATCTCACTGCTCTTTTAATCAGCGAATGCGTTTTAGAAGATGAATCCAGAAGAGAAAAACAACTATTCAGCTTCATGTTGTGGTTTGGCTACTTCAGAAAGGCTTTTTAATCTACTGAGGGGTGGAAGCTTCTTTGTGAATGAAAACACTCATATTGGCAGCATCCCAATGCTCCATCCATCAAGTTGTATTGGAACATGTGTAAGGGATCATGTTGCCACACCTTTGTCTCTGATGCCAAAGGTGTGAGGGAATATAAAACCAATACCTGGTAGAATAAGGGTCAGTGGTACAGTTGACTGTGATACTCTTTCCAACAACCAATCAATTTGCCTTGCTTTCTTGCTGTTGTAGGGAAAGACAACAACTGTGTGCACAAGGTCTTTATGAATCATATTACAATAACAGACATAAAAGACAGAAGATTAGGTTTGTCAGTTAAAATGCATAAACAAATACAAATATTTATGATTTCTAGCTTGTTGGCATCTTTCAGAATTGTTTGCAGCATTACGGTAAGGAGTTATTTAGGGCACATGATTAATAACTGCATACAGATAACTAAGAAAATGAATGGTTTAAATACTGAAAGACACATTTGCATTACATTCATTGGTGGCAGATAAAAAATATATTTGAGGGGGGGACAATCAAAGGCTATTTTGAGCTCCGTTCTAAAAGCCTGGGATTTCTGTGGTGATATTCTGCCCCAGTTTTTATGCAGAATCACTGGAGAGCAAATAAAATCGTAGCAATTGTTCAGATTCAAACGACAGAGAGAGAGAGAGAGAGAGAGAGAGAGAGAGAGAGAGAGAGAGAGAGAGAGAGAGAGAGAGCTGGCAGTGTGTGTGTGTGTGTGTGTGTGTGTGTGTGTATGTGTGTGTGTGTGTGCGCGTGCGTGCGTGCGTGTGCGTGCGTGCGTGTGTGTGTGTGTGTGTGTGTGTGTGTGCGCGCGTGCGTGTGTGTGCGTGCGTGCGTGAGTGCGTGTGTGTGTGTGTGTGTGTGTGTGTGTGTGTGTGTGTGTGTGTGTGTGTGTGTGTGTGTGTGTGAAGGCGACTTTTAGAGAGGTTCGCATCCTGCTGTTTTTTTTATGTCTGAGTCAATTGTTACTTGTTGTTTCAGGCATAACTGGCTCCAAAATAACAGAGCCCCGGTGATCATATACTTTGACAAACAACCCATTAAAAACAGTTGCACATACACACACTCCACATGCACCTGTCAATCTGTCAGGGAAGCCTTGAGAGGCTTTCACCATCTATTTGTGAGGCTGTAAACAAAGAGCATGTGAAGTGCGCACCAAACCAAGCCAACTCTTTAATAACATTAGAAAGCCACAAGACCAAATGCTATATTTAAACCTGTTCAATTCCGTATGTACTTACAGTTTTTCTCAGTTGATTTGGTGCTTTTCTCAGATCAGAATTAAAATTCTCATAACAATTAGTTCAACCTCCGCAACTTTTAGTCATTTGAGCACATCATAGTAGCAATTTCTCCTTCCTCTGAACAAATTGCAAATGCTTTTGGACATGTATCAGTTTCTTTCATACAATTCTCTGCTGTTTTATAACATTGTCATTTGCTTATGTCATGTCAGTCAAAATGAACTGTACTTATGGATGCTGAATAGTAATTCCCAATAAAACTAATAGTCTTCATTTCATTGCTTGAGTCATTACATACAAAATTGTACAGTATATGTATGTACATATACAGTAAAAATGTGAAACATACGTATTCAGTGTCTTGTACTCACTTACTCCCCTAACTACAGCAATGTGTAACTTTACTGTAGTTTTCAAATGGCTGTACAAGAGTGTATAGTGCTGTCTTGAGCATTTTAGTGTCACCGAGTACTGACCTTTTTTTTGCATTGGAAAACACTGAGAGAATAAACTGTCATAATGAAAACATGACAAAGCCATTTGACTATCTTGGTCATAAATGATGGTGTCAAGACTTCTCATTTTGATGACTCTGGCAGTTTCATTGACATGAATACTTGCTTTTGAGGAATAGACTATCCATTTTGGGCAAGTGACGTACTTTTGCAGGTTATCCACTAGGTTTTGAAGTTTGCACTAATTGTTTTGAGAAATGCACTAACTGCTGTGCAAATGTTAATAGTGATGTGAGAAAAGCACCAAAGCGACTGAGAAAAACTGTATTACGTTAAGGGGGAATGCTGTGGTTTTTATAGTTATTTGACCTGAGGTGGTCATTTCGACAGAAACACCTGCTCATACACAAACTCCTCACTACGCATTGGATACACAGTGACAGTGATGATAGACGATAGACACATTATATTGTATTGCTTATTTGATTTATTTTAGATATTTAAAGATAGATAGATAGATAGATAGATAGATAGATAGATAGATAGATAGATAGATAGATAGATAGATAGATAGATAGATAGATAGATAGATAGATAGATAGATAGATAGATAGATAGATAGATAGATAGATAGATAGATAGATAGATAGATAGATAGATAGATAGATAGATAGATAGATAGATAGATAGATAGATAGATACAGAGTAAGTTTGTACGAGGATAATGTAACACCTGTACCTCCTGTAAGCTGATGTGTACACAATGCCACCTCTAGGGAAAAATGGCCAAAAAAAGAGAACACACGACACAATGAAGCACAGTTATTATACATGTAAAACACGTGGCGGATGGAAGTTGCTGCCAAAAAAAATATCTTAAGTACAATGCCCTAACCCTTTCACTCATGCCAATTAATTTACTATTATACATGTTGAGTAGACCTTAACATTTTGTCACCACAATGCGTGGTTTCTTGATCACCCGTGTCTACAGTCTCTGCTTGGCTTTGTTTTCCTAAATGAGAGAGTGAATGGAACTGAAAGCAGCATGGAGGCTTGGGAAGTAAAGGGATAGAGGGAAGAATAGACGAGAGGAGATAAGAGGAAAGGGTTGGAATACAGACAGATAAATGTGGAGCTTTAGGCTTGAATGATTGGAACGGGACTCCGACGGATTAGTGGTAAGAAAGGAGAGTAGGGCGACGAGAGGGGAGACATGATGAGAAAAATGGTGGTAGTTCTTCTGGGGGTGGGAGCAGGGGGGGGGGGTAACCCAATGATGAAAATATCCATGTGTGAGAACACGGAGAGGACGAGATCACCAGCACTTCAGCTGCACTGACAGCCTATAACTTCCAAAAGTGGAAAGCCCCGGAAAACAAAACCCTCCATGCTCCCTGTCCCCCAGTCACGCAGAGATGAATCAAAACACTCCCTCCAGCCTCCATATGTTTTGTCACCATGGTGTTAGGAGACGTCAACACAGTCTAATGCAGAAAGACAGATGCTGGCTATTAACATTAGGGGCCAGATCAGGTGACACAACTCTGAGGCGGGGGTCGTTAGGAGCAGCGTGACTCCTCTGACACACAATGCCCACAAATGAAATCATAGGGACAGGAGGGGGAACCACTTGTCAACACGTGGTGCTGATGGTGCAGCCCAAAAATACTTGACTAATGTAATCACCAAACATGCGTACACCATGTATTCCTTACTTACTGTTGCACACACATACTGTACTAACACACTGTTCATGTCCTGATTGTAGTGTTACTGTGTGTAGAGAAGCAAAAAAAAAAGCCGATAATAGAGAAGAAAAAAAAGGCGATATTGTGTACACGTGTGTGTGTGTGTGTGTGTGTGTGTGTGTGTGTGTGTGTGTGTGTGTGTGTGTGTGTGTGTGTGTGTGTGTGTGTGTGTGTGTGTGTGTGTGTGTGTGTGTGTGTGTGTGTGTGTGTGTGTGTGTGTGTGTGTGTGTGTGGGTGTGGGTGGGTGTGGGTGTGTGTGGAAGTGGGAGTGGCACTACCAAGTGGAGCCAATCATTCGGGCACCAACAAGCAGCGCTGCACAATATATTAGGCCTTCACTCACTGTCAAGCGAAGCATGGCCACATAGAAGCTACTAAAGCTCTATCTCAAACACACACACACACACACACACTCAGACACACTCACAGGGCTGGACTGACCTGTAGGGCATGCCAGTCATATGTGCGACTGTGTCCTCTTTGCCCAGTCCAAACATCTTCAGGTACCAGTTGGTCTCCATCTCCCTGATTAGCGCCGCCTTGTTTCGATGCTGCGACCCCCCTGATCCCTTCCCGGAGGTGGAGTTGCGCTTTGCATCCTGGGAGTTGCTGCGCTGGGTTTTGGTCCCACTGAGCGAGGCCACCGACTGTTTGCGGTGCATGTGGTGCGGCTGTATTCCGCCGCTGGGCCCCCCGACGCGGGCGGCTAGCATGGCCCCAGAGGGTGCCCCCCCCTCCCCTCAAGGGCAGAGTTCAGACAGCAAGGTGAAGAAGGAGGGGCCTCAGGGTTTCCAGGTCCTTGTTCTTTCCTTTTGATTTTCTTTTCTCTTTTTTTGGCTGAAAACTGAAGAGTGATGGACGTCCAATGCAAGCTCGTCAAACTGTTGTTCCTCTACTTTTTTTGGGGCGATTTCTGCAGTTCTCAAACTCTTCACATTTGCTTTTTTGACTTTTGTTTTTCAGCTCTGTCTCCTATCTGTTTATCTTGCAGTTTCTTTGTCTCCTCTTTCTCTCTTTCTGTGTGTCTGTCTGTCTCTCTCTGTGTCTGTCTGTCTGTTTTGCCCGTGCAGCGTGCTCTCTGCTCTCTTATAGCCTCAACCAGCATGAAACAGGATCCTGGTTTCCCTTGTCTCGTCACTGCCTGCCCTGGCCTAAAAGGAGGGAGCCAAACTTGCCAGGGTGGCGACAATGAATACACGCTCACACACGCTCACACAGCATACACAATGGTGGTACACAGTTACGTCCTAATAAAATTATAGAAATACACAGACAATTCGTACGAGTGAGCACAGACATACTGTATAATGCACATTGAAAAACAAAATGTAAAGTAAGGTGAAATTGATTACAAAAAATCAATTTGAATGTGGATGTAAGTAGGCAAACAACATAATGGAAATGGTTTGAAGCAGAGCTATTACCAGTGATTAACACACAGCAGACGTACACTGGCACACGCATTAAGGTTTCTTTTTATCTTCAGGGTTGGTAACAGGGACAACTCTATATTTACACGCCTCCTAGAAACATTTCAGAGTCTCAGAGTCTTAACACCATTCCTTAGGTCTGAAGACTGCAGACTGGTGGTAGAGAGACAAAACTTTACACCTCTGCCTGCCAGGCATAACAATGTAACATAGACGTCTGGCTGCAACACACGTCAAAGTATGTGAGCACTGACACACAGTATGTTAAAGGTGAAGTAAGCGATTTATTTATGTTAATATAAGTGTTAAATCGCTCTTTATTCATACAGTGATCACTTACATAGTGTGCGCGTTTCATAAAGCCGATCTCTCAGTCACCCGCTCTGCATGTAATCGGCAAATAAACTTTTCGGGAACGCTACAAACCGGCAACCGTCTCACTGCCGGTGCACGCACAGAGCGACAGATGGGTGAATGTTTATGTGCCTACAATGGCAGAGCAGGTAAAAATTCTTCTCAATGTCTGTTTTGATGGTTTTTATCATGTTTTATCACACTTACTTATCTGAGATGATGCTAGATAACTCGCTGTTTGAAGACCGCAGTGCATTAATGTGGTGTTGTGGGGACGAGGGAGGGGACTGCTAACTGCAGTCAGTGACAGGAAGTTAGCTAAACAGACCATTCCGCTTACTGAACCTTTAAGTATTTTTCTTATTTAAGCCTCGAAACCATATAGGGGAAGGTGGGGTGATTTGTGCAACTTTTTACTCAAAGTGATTTTAAAGTGAGGCCTTGACAGTTATGTCTCCAACTCAAATATGTACATATATTTCAGGATGTTGTGCATCCCTGGCAATAAAAACTTTGGATCTGGAATAAACTGTTTAAGAAATATAGCTTCCGGAAAAAAAGTTGTCTTGTCGCACAATACGTGGGGTGATTTGTGCGTCATTGTGTCACAATGACAAAGTCACCATCATCATCTTTCTGGCCATCTGAACTCTCATCAGTGGTGTCATTAAGCAACCCTGTCTCATCAAATTACGTTCCCAGAGGACTATTCGGCATTCTCAATTACGTTTGACCATTTACGTATTTTGTCCATGATTACGTTTTTATGAACATATTCGGCATTCTCAATTACGTTTGACTGAAAAACGTATTTTGTCCGAAATTACGTTTTTATGAACATATCGCAAACAAGTTCGTTCTCAGCCTAGAGCTGTTCAGGATGCTCAATTACGTTTGGCTACAAAACGTATTGATTACGTTTTAATAAACATATCGCATACATTCGTTCTCAGCCTATTTTTTGCCATTTATTTACCTCTAGGATTATGTTTGGTTGAAGTGTGCATTGTCTGGGCGGCTGCCTGAACTACAGCGCTGCAGGAAATTAATATGTTCCATAGATATGTTCACATGTTTCTTCATTCATTCATTCAAACAAACTGGTGAAGGCAATTGACGTTCCGACATGGCCACGCCCCCTTTGGGTGGAAAACAAAGCGATTTTGACTATAATGCAAAAAATTGCGGTCCAAAACAGCACAAAAAGAAAACGATCAGAGGTAAATAAGTTACAATTTGACCGACAGACACAATGTTAAGATCCTTTACAACTTCTCTGCCAGCTAGATAACGTTAAACTAGACTACGGAACTACACAGGGCTGCAGGGAAAATAGGGTGACGTCAGACGCACGCCCCTCTACAAACCAATCAGTATCGAGGAATGCTAAACGAGCCTATCGGCAGCCCTGAGCTAAAAAGATTTCTAGCGAGACCTATGTACTTTATTTTCATAATCTTGATATTGCGAATTCATATGATCTGTCTGAAGTCTGATAGGCTAATTCTCAAGAAATGTTCGGTACACAAATAGGCTACGTGCCAAGCTGTTGATCAACTGGACACAATCAAAGATAGCACACACACACACAGCTGACAAGAGCGCTCCCTCCCTCCCTCCACCCTCCGCCGAGTTTTTTTTCCCAGAGCAAATTTTTGAAGTCAAGGGTTATCATGGTGACACAAATACGTCACACTTCAGCTAGTAAGTGCATAAACATATGTTTTGAAAACATATCTAGCGAGAAATACATCAGAATATCATTATATTCGGTAATTGGGAGTATCTGATCTCTATTTGGTTAGTTTGCTGACGTATTTACCACCGTTGCTATGTAATCCTACATTTCCCATCATCCTTTTTAGGGCTGGGTGGACCCGTTGGACTCCTATCAGAGTGTCTGCCGATTCAGGGCGCATTCCATTTACAATTCAGGGCCTCCGCCGTAAAACCACAAGTCAGACATGTTCACACGGCTGACACTTCCGTTCTGCCCCATCATAATAAAAAAAAACTTAACAGGAAGTAGGTTACATTATTCCCCTCCTCCGAAACGTCCCCGTTTCCACACAGAAACATCATAAGGGCCCTTAGGAATAATGGAACCACTTACAGAAACATGCTGCACTACCAAAAAATTAATAAAATAACTTGAATTGAACACATTCTTTATAGGCCTACCCTAAACCTTAAAGCATGTAGGCTCATTGTAGCCTACCCACTATTCTAGGGAAACTATTTCTGTAAGAAAAATGTGTTTTATAGCCTTTGTGGTTGTATAATTTAAAGTTTCTGATCAAATATGTGGCGGATTATACATGAAATTATAAAACAATTAAATGTACAGTTTAAAATGTCATTGAATAGGCTTCTTGAACTTACTAAAGCAGTACTCTACAATGCGTGTGTGTGTGTGTGTGTGTGTGTGTGTGTGTGTGTGTGTGTGTGTGTGTGTGTGTGTGTGTGTGTGTGTGTGCGTGCGTGCGTGTGTCACATCTTGTAGCCTACCCTGACAGGGATTTGGTTGTTTTCTTTTAGTTAATGATATCAAATGTTGCTATAAATTGTGCATAGCCTACACATAATATAAAACTAGGTGCATATTGAATGTGAATCCTGCAACTGAAAGTATTTGGAAGGAGTAGGCCAGTTACTCAAATGGGAGTAGTTTAAAGATTGCTTTATTCATGATTTTGACCTTAAAAAGGTAGAATTTTAGGCAGTCTTATGAACAGTGCTTAATCAGTGTTTGCGGTGTGGTGTGGCAGTGTTTATTATTTTCTGCATATGCAGTTGACTCAGTATATTGTCCCCTGTCTTAATGGTAAGTGGTCTTGACGGCGGTTTGTCCACCACACACTTGGCATGATATACAGGTGAAATTTGAATATCGTGCAAAAGTTCATTTATTTCAGTAATTCAACTTTATAGGTGAAAATAATATCTTATACAGACTCATTACATACAAAGTGAGATATGTGAAGCCTTTATTTTTTATAATTGTGATTATTATGGCTTACAGTTTATAAAAACCCCAAATTCAAAATCTCAGAAAATTAGAATATTACATAAAATCAATAAAAAAAGGATTTTAAATACAGCAATGTCGGCCCTCTAGAAAGTATAATCATGCATATGTACTAAGTACTTGGTTTGGGCCCCTTTTGCATGAATTATTGCCTAAATGCGGCGTGGCATGGATGCTATCAGCCTGTGGCACTGCTGAGGTGTTATGGAAGCCCAGGTTGCTTTGATGTGGCCTTCAGCTCGTCTGTATTGTTGGGTCTGGTGTGTATCATCTTCCTCTTGACAATAGTCCATAGTTTCTGAGTTCAGGTCAGGAGAGTTGTCTGGCCATTCATGCAGAGTAGCATGGTCAGTCAACCAGTTACCAGTGGTTTATGGTACCATGGGCAGGTGCCAAGTCTAGCTGGAAATGGAAATTGTCATCTCCATAAAGCTTGTCAACAGACAGAAGCATGAAGTGCTCCAAAATCTTCCGGTAGACGGCAGTGGTGACTTTGGACTTGATAACACAGTGGACCAACAGCAGCAGATGACATGATACCTCAAATCATCACTGATCCAAATTAAATGTTGCGTTTCATTTGGAAATCAAGGTTCCACAGTCTAGAGGAAGAGTGGAGGGGCACAAAATCCAAGGGGCTTGAAGACCACTGTCAAGTTTCAACAGTCAGTGATGATTTGAGGCACCATGTCATCTGATGGTGTTGGTCCACTGTGTTATCAAGTCCAAAGTCACCACAGCTGTCTACCAGGAGATTTTAGAGCACTTCATGCTTCTGTCTGTTGACAAGCTTTATGGAGATGCTGAATTACTTTTTCCAGCAAGACTTGACACCTGTCCACAGTGCCAAAACCACACGTAACTGGTTGACTGACCATGGTATTACTGTGTTGATTGGCCAGACAACTCTCCTGACCTGAACCCAATAGAGAAACTATGGACTATTGTCAAGAGGAAGATGATACACACCAGACCCAACAATACAGAGGAGCTGAAGGCCACTATCAAAGCAACCTGGGCTTCCATAACACCTCAGCAGTGCCACAGACAGATAGCATCCTTTGGAAGCGCATTGTGAAGCGCCTTGTGACCCTGGTCTGTGAAGGGCGCTATATAAATAAAAGCTTACTTACTTACTTACTTACATCCATGCCACACCGCATTTAGGCAATAATGTGTGCAAAGGGGGCCCAAACCAAGTACTTAGTACATATGCATGATTATACTTTATAGAGGGCCGACATTTTTGTATTTAAAATCCTTTTTTTATTGATTTTATGTAATATTCAAATGTTCTGAGATTTTGAATTTGGGGTTTTCATAAGCTGTAAGCCATAATAATCACAATTATAACAAATAAAGGCTTGAAATATCTCACTTTGGATGTAATGAGTCTATATAATATATTAGTTTCACCATTTAGGTTGAATTACTGAAATAAATGAACTTTTGCACGATATTCTAATTTTTCGAGTTTCACCTGTATTGATAAGAGATTTATTCTTGTTCTTTTCATACGGGCAGCGACATTCCACGTGTGTATCGCGCTGGACCTGTGGTGTAGCATTGGGCGAGGAAGCCTTGACAGCGCCCTGATTTAATCTGCAAGGTTAAGATCTCTCTATAACAGTTTTTCCAATGACTCTAGCCTATTTTGTTCAAACTGCCTTTGTATTTCACATCCCTCAATTAGCACCTGTCACTTTCACATGGGCCTATTTTAATTAAATATTCAGATGATTCAGCAGATGCAAGGTGTGTCAGTTCTGTGTGCAGTTCACAGGACAGTTTACAGGGACAGGGAACAGGTGGACAGTAGTGTTCGGGCATGGTAGGAGCTACACACCTCTTAAATGTAACCAAGGTTGAGAGATTGATATGGATTTTGGGAGGACCAGGAGGATAGGCTAAATCTCCATTCTGGGAGAAGAGGTTGAGTTGATGGAGGGCTACAGAAACCTGGGCATTTAATTAAACAACAAACTGCATGGAGGGACAGAGCAGACTCTACTTCATGAGCAAATCCTTGTTAACCTGTTTAAGCCCAGTTGGTTGTGGAGAGAATGATAATGCACAAGCTGCTGAAGATGATGGACAGCATCACCTTCAGCTATTTGACCACTACAGAAAGTCATTCCTGATACAATCCACAATAACTGCTGCTACAATGCCACACTTTCCCTATGGCAATAAATAAAGTACATTATCCATCTATAAGTCCATCCATCCATGCAGGTATATTTAAACAACGCCTATGCATATGGGTTCTGTATTATAATCTCTGAAGGACACACCTTTTGGTTTACTATTTCCACAAGAAAACAAATGAGCAAACAAAAAGCTTAATTTTCCATATTGGGCCTTCAAATTTATCAGAAAATCAACCTTGCGGTAAAGAACACCAACTGAATACATTGCTGGAAAGGTGCTAATGTTGAGAGTGTGAAGATTGTACAATTTTACCTTTAAACACACCTACAATTCACCACCATGCTTTTGATTAGATTTAATTTATTTGCACAATAAAAACAACAAAGAACATTGGCCACAGAAATATAAAATATAAAACATTTTTTTAAAGGCAACATATTTTGCAGGTGAGATATATATATATATATATATATATATATATATATATATATGTATATATATATATATATATATATATATATATATATATATATATATATATATATATATATATATATACATATATATACATATATATATAAAAGTTGTGAATGATATCTTACTTCAAAGATCATTTAATGTAAAATACTGAAGAAAATAGAAGTAATTTAATCCACAAGGTTATGCAGAGGTAAAAAGACAAGCAAAGTGGGTATATGGTTGTAGTTGTCCTGCTTATTTAACTGTAAAGGCCGCCTACAACTCCTTATTCGTGATAACCATCAAACTACATCGTGCACATTTACTGAGTGACGATTGTGTTGCATTTCTCACAAACAACAATGATCATCTCACAACGATTTATGCTCTTCGTAGCTCAGGGCTGCCGCTATAGGCTCGTTTCGCGTCACGTGACATTCCTCGCCATTGATTGGTTTGTAGAGGGGCGTGCGTCTGACGTCACCCTTCCTCAGGTCGGCAATACGTCATCTAGACGGAACTCTCGTGGCAGTAGGCTACTCAAAGACAGCGCGATCATTCTAAATAAGCGTTATAGCTCAAATCTGCAATGTCCTGAGCTGTTTTGTGGTTTACAAAGTAAAAAACAAACATCATGGTTTTATTCCTTTGCCATGCCCCCAAAAATTCCCCTAAAGAAGGGCTGTATGACAGCAGGAAGCTCCCGGCTGCGCTCTGCATTCAGTGGGAGTTTGCTATCGTAACAAACAATTAGTTCACGTGTAATCAGCTTACATAGAGACTCAGTGAGTTGAATATATACATCAGGGCATGATATCTCTGGCCAATGGGTCGGATCATTTCGCCAGCTTGATGCTGAGAGACTACACACATGGTTTTAGATTGATCAAATTAATCATTTATAAGTGTCTTTAACGTTATCTAGCTGGCAGAGTTGTTATAAAGGATCTTAACATTGTGTCTGTCGGTCAAATTGTAACTTATTTATCTCTGATCGTTTTCTTTTTGTGCTGTTTTGGACCGCAATTTTGCATTATAGTCAAAATCGCTTTGTTTTCCACCCAAAGGGGGCGTGGCCATGTCGGAACGTCGATTGCCTTCACCAGTTTGTTTGAATGAATGAATGAATGAATGAATGAAGAAACATGTGAACATATCTATGGAACATATTAATTTCCTGCAGCGCTGTAGTTCAGGCAGCCGCCCAGACAATGCACACTTCAACCAAACATAATCCTAGAGGTAAATAAATGGCAAAAAATAGGCTGAGAACGAATGTATGCGATATGTTTATTAAAACGTAATCAATACGTTTTGCAGCCAAACGTAATTGAGCATCCTGAACAGCTCTAGGCTGAGAACGAACTTGTTTGCGATATGTTCATAAAAACGTAATTTCGGACAAAATACGTTTTTCAGTCAAACGTAATTGAGAATGCAAAATATGTTCATAAAAACGTAATTACGGACAAAATACGTAAATGGTCAAACGTAATTGAGAATGCCGAATAGTCCTCTGGGAACGTAATTTTGATGAGAAAGGGTTGCATTAAGTGGAATTGAGATGTCACTCTCTTCTGAGCTACTGTAGACAATCACTTTCTTTTGGTGACCAGCGTATACAGCCATGCCACTGGCACAACTCTCAGAAATGTACTTTGCACTAGTTGCTCCGTGCTTGTGGAACCAACTGCCACCTGACAAATGTGATTCCACCTACATTTCTGCCTTTAAATCAAGGCTCAAAACCCATATGTACACCCTGGTGTTTCCTCCCCATTAACCTCTGCACTACTTACTTACCTCTGCACTACTATCTGTGTTTATGTGGATGTATGGGCTTTACGTCTTTTATTTTGGTTATTGTTATTTTACCTTCATTGTTTACCTACTGAATGCACTATGTACAGCACTTTGGGCAGTGCAAACTGTCATAAATGTGCTTTTATAAATACATTTTACTTACTTACTTACTTATAACTCACCCAGGCCCTTGCGCACAAATCACCCCATCCCCAGAATTTTGGATAATAGGCATGATGCAGCAATTTAGGGTTGACATTGTGCTAACTATATAGACTCAAAGTGTAGCACACCAAAGCACTAAAACATGTGTCAAATGTTTTCAAACGTGTCTATAATTGTTCAGACACAATAATCAAAAAACCTTGATCATGGAAATTTTACTTTGAAAGGCAAAACACAGTTTTTTGAGCTTAAATGTGCTTATATCTTATTCCTTGTGTCTTCCTTCTTTACAGGATGAGTCAAATGGATGGCTCTTCTTAAATATGTGGTCACATTTCCAATTTCTTCCACGGTTTTCTAGAAACAAGGGGTTTTGCAACTTCCAAAATGCACAAATCACCCCACCTTCCCCTACAAACATTTTAGTGTTTAGTGCCTTGTGTGAGGTGTTATGTTTCTCTCCGGTTCCATTTGTGTGTGTTTGCTATGCTGGAAGTTCAAAGGTCACAATACCACAGAGACTTTTTCGGATGCCTTCCTATCAACTTTCAAGCAGACTTTCTAGAAAGCTTTTCTGACCATACACATGCACCACCATGTCTAAACTTTAATTATTGCCTGAATGCACCAGAGGAGGGGGACACACAAAACAGGAAAGCCGCACTGTGCATAGAGGGGGAAAGCTATATTAACTGAAGGTGAGTGGAAGGAGTCAGGAGATGCGGGCGTTTGTGTGGTGGAGAAGGATTGCATGCTGATGAGATGATAATTCATGTCATGGCACTGCAGAGAGAGCAAGGGGCTGATGTGGCCCTTCACCACCTGACTCAACACACTTTAGTGAAAGTTCAAAGTGTGTCTGTTATAAGGATGAGTGGAGGGTGAAGGAATGCAGGAGCCACAGGGAGAATTTTGGACCCAGAGCAGAGTTAAGTTATTCTAAAAGATGACAAAGTAAAGTGCAGACTCACTGTTCAAAACCAGAGGAGGGGAGAGCTTTGTTAGAGGTCAAACAGGGATAGTAAATAGATCAAGCATATTCTTAAGGTTTGATTACACATTGGTAATGTATATCAGCAAGACAACTGAAATGCCAGAGGTAACATTTGTGGAAGATCACTATCATGCCTTCCATGTTTTGCTAAAGCAACCTTTAATAATAGGCCTCATACCGATAGATTGACCAGCACTCAAATCTTTCATTAGCAAGAAATAGGAATGTTCTGTTTTCAATCAATGTCATATACAACTATGCCACTCGGTTGAGTTATGTTATGCAGAAGGAAAAGAAACCCTCTACCGATCACTGTTACTTTAAATAAAAGGCAAGGCCTTTTCAGTCCACCTCCTATAGGGAGTTAGGGTTTGGGTCCCAAAAATGTACCTTCGGACATGGTTTTGAATTTATCAAAGGTAAGCCTAGTTTTGTCTCTGACCCATCCCTGGGAACTATTGAGCCCTGGGAACATTGCGGCCTCGGAACATTTGGTTAAAAATGCAGTGTCCTGCAAAATAATGTATGTGTCCAGCTGACTCGCTTGAAGACGAGTCTTGTGAAAGGGGTTTTAAATGTCAGTTGATGGCCACATACCTGCTATAATGCTAAAAGAATGAGGCTAAAGCTGCATGTTCCAGGCAAAAAGCCAAACCAAAAAGTAAGCTGAGGTTGCAGGAACGTAAACATCCCCAAATCCAATGAAGACCAATGCTGGTCATGAATAAGGCTTTTTATGTAATGTAAACTCAACTAATGTAGTCAGTTTGAGCTAGACGTGCGTTCACTCGTCCATTAAAATGCTCCATGTAGTCATTGTCCTTGGATCCGACTCCTGATATCTAAGCAGATACCTCAGAGATTGGTGTCCTCAGAGGTCAAGTGAGTAGATCAACGATGGAGTGTCAGCCATGAATCATTCAGCCTAGTAATGAGACCCCGACTTGAGGCGCCTGGGGTTAAAGGCTGGGGTCAGTCCTGACTGTACTGTGTAAAGGGATGGAGGAAAGACATGGAGTTTTTGGCAGTTTGATGCCCGATTGTGCCATGTCTTTAAAGAGTGTGTCAATGATGTACTGATGGTAGGCCTCTTTGAAGAACAGCATATGGTCCATTTGACATAGCATACACACAGGCCTGCACACTATGACTTGACTGAGCCGTTGTTCCTCAAGGTCGCTGCCAGGGGAGCTCCGTCACACAAAGTGAATCCAATCTGACTTCTCTGTGAGATAGACGTCACCAAGAGAGAAATCCTAGCATGGACGAAAACAGTCATTCAATTCCATTATCCTGAATTCCCCCTCGAGTCGCAAACTGATACGGGCTGCAATGCAAATGCACACTCCACCGGCACACACACACACACACACACACACACACACACACACACACACACACACACACATACACACACATGGAACTGCATGGCACATCCAACTCTTTCTCTTAACATATTAGATACTGTTGCCTGGTGTGGCAACAGCCTCTGTCTTCATCAGTGAGGGAGCATTCAATGGAAAAGATTGTTCTGTTATTCTGGGCCGTATGACAGTTATACAGTGAAGTTGCACACAGTAGAAGTGGGTATACCTTTTGTGCTATTAGATTGAATGATTATAATTAGATATTTTATTTCCACTGACATAAACTCAACTTCAAGGACGCCACTAGGCCTACACATACAGACACACACAACCAAATATTACTTTGCTCAGTAAAATAGCAAAACTCCCCACCTCTATATCCCTGTAGTATCCACCAGTAAAGGATTATGAATCCCTGAACTGGCTTTTTTTATCTGACCTTGTCCTGCACAGCCATTATGCTAAGGCCTTAATTTTTTAAATCCCAAGACACTGTATCTGTTAGGTATTGCAAGCATGTTATGTCTATAACATTCCTGCATATATTTCAGCAGCTGAGTCAAGTTATTTAAAATCTTACATGAATAATTCCATCATTACTTCTTATTTCTGCATTAGATATTTTTCATGCTCTGCACATTTGGTTGATCACATGAGAGAATGCTTAAGGCAACTTTACGTAGTTTTTTAAGAGCATGTGTACTTGCATCAAGAAATTGAAACTTTGTGAACCAATTAATGATTGGCATTTTAAGAAATATTCCTTAGACATTACGTTTACGGTACGTTTTTCTTTACCTTGAAAAGCATCAAGTGGCCCGAGTCTGCTCAATGGCTAATCGTGGCTTAAAAGAAAATAACGAAAAAGGTTACACAAGGACAGCAGGAGGAAAAACAGTGGGAGATGGCAGTGGTTACAGATACTGAGCAGGTTTATAATTAGTGTAGATGTCTTAAAGTGGAAGAATGGTGAGAGGGTGATGAAGGATAGAGGTGAAAGTGGAAAACCTGGTGGCAACTAGAGGGGAAAAACAACAGATATAGACACATGAACACACACACACATACACAACAGCAAAAATGCCTAACCAAACAAAGGAGGAGCAAATTTGAGTACCTCCCTTTAGTCTCCATTTTCACCTACAGCCTGCTTAGGTAATAGATGAATGCGTTGATTTTCTAAATGTATCCAGAAAGTTGTAGAATAAGAGGCTGAAAGCATTATTGATGTAAAAGTAAAAGACTTGGCTTAAGTGTATTTTATCACATAGGAGGAAGCAGATGCACAGCACATTACATTAAAAACTTATTTTACCTTTCACCTAGTGGGGCATAACAATGGGAGAACTTTCATATATTAAACCACTCTCACACAGTAAAAACTCAGCAACAACAAAAAGTTCTCCATCTCTGCGTCACTAAGTGTTTGAATAGTTCAGAAAACAGATACAGTTTAGTCTGGATTTTTCTTTTTTCATACACAGTTTGTGTGCAGCATAACAAAGATATACTGTATGGTTGCTGACATTTCATTCCTCCCTCTTAAACTGTACGTTTCTCTGCTCTGACAAAAATATGCAGATCTTCTTTTTTATCTCTTTGAAGTCAGCTTAGCGCTAGTTAGCATCACAGAAATCTCATTAATTCATGGATGATTTTATAACACAACAAGGTATTTAGGGAAGATGGGGAACAAATTATTCTTTAGGCCGGAGAACTTAAAACTAGGGATCTGATGTAAATCGTCAGAGAATGATTAGTCCTATTTATGCACAAATACACACACACACACACACACACACACACACACACACACACACAGACATACTTCAAATGAAACCAAGAACTTTATTCAAACATGACACTTTTTCTAAACTGAAAATAATGTTACTGTTTATGGCTTTCAATCCTCCCAGCAGTGTGTTGTGATCTTGGCTCTTGACTTGATCTCAACCCCTAAAAGTCTTGGCCTTG
The DNA here is from genome assembly GCF_949987685.1 of Ammodytes marinus. Lineage (NCBI taxonomy): Eukaryota > Metazoa > Chordata > Actinopteri > Uranoscopiformes > Ammodytidae > Ammodytes > Ammodytes marinus. The sequence continues at coordinate 30,044,033 of NC_137232.1, read as the reverse complement.
TCTCGGTCTAAATACTCTGCTCTGGTCTTGGTCACGACTGAGTGCTTGACTACAGATACGCACGCACACGCACACACACACACACACACACACACGCACGCACACACACGCACACACACACACACACACACACACACACACACACACACACACACACACACACACACACACACACACACACACACACACACACACGCACTCAAACCCATAAGGACTCATCAGGAGCTCAAAGGATTCGTCCCACTCTTGAGTTGCTGAGTGCCGGGTTCAATTTCCACATGAAGAATGACACAAAATGTCTCTGGAAACTATTCTTAAGTGACAGGTCAGAGGATGATGAAAGGGAGTCAGTAGTGTTCACCATTTTCTTCCTGTGATACCAGCATGGGTGACCTATACGCTGGAGCTCTGAGAGTATCTTTGATCATGTCCTTATATGGACACTCTTTCCTCCACCATCATAAATGTCTCTTGGAAGAATGGCGTTCATCCCCCCAGTAAAGCTCAGAGACCTTTGGAGAAAAAGCGAACTAGTGAATGGACAGATCTCCTCCTTTCTGTGTCTTTTGTGGTCTTATATTAGGCTTTAATGAGGAAGTTACTGTGTATCACAACTGAACTGACAACTGCACTCTCAGTCACAATTGTGTACACACTCCTCATTGGTTCAGAGACAATGATGATTAGGTGAAATCAGTTTAGTATAAGTGTAAGGATGTATGCGTACCTCTGTGTACTGAGCACTTCTAGCTCAGTGGCCAGCAGATTGTGACTGTGGTGGTTGCACTGGGCAGCTTCTAGGTGGTAATATGTGGAAAGGTGTCAGAGTTATTGGGCTAAAAGAGAGCCTGGATCTCATTTAAGCTTCACAGGTTTCTATGCCAAGGAGCTTGAAGCGTTCCTGCAGGTGTGTGGTTGCCAAGCGCGTCACAGAGACAATCCTCTAATGTGCGAATGATCTTACGACTGATCCATGTTAGTGTGAGGCCCTAAAGGGAAACATGACCAAGACAGCATCTGAGTCAGTTAGCATCTCCCTCTGCTGGTAGGCTAGAAGTTGTGCTGTACGTCTTCTGGAAATGGTGCTTTAACACTTTTGTGAACACACACGCATACACAAATATACACACTCTAAGAGAGGGACACCTAAAATAAGCATCACCTTTTCCTATAAATCATTTTCAGTGACCACCCCTGCACACACACCACCAACCCACACAGACACACACAGACACACAAAGACACACACACACACATACACAGGCATACACAAACACTCTCTCTCTCTCACTCTCTCTCTCTCTCTCTCCCTCTCTCTATCTACAATGATTAATCACAAGACCAGTACAATCCAGTCTTGATCAGCGAGGCTCATCTCTGAGAGTATATGCGATGAAAAAGTTAATCAATTTCTCAGCCTCCGTTGAATTACAGGCCTTCAATAGCCTTCAGTAAACAGTTCACTCCGCTGGCATTGGCTGGCTGGAATAAGAAACAAAGAACATAAACTCTTTGGCTCATTTGTAATGCTGTCACACTAACTTAGCTCTTTATCAATCTCAGAGAGTAAAGGTAATGAGACACTGTAAAGTCTTTCAAGCACATGATGTGGATAAGAACTTTTCCCAGTTGGTTTGAAGGTGCTGATGGGTGAGGTGTGTGTGTGTGTGTGTGTGTGTGTGTGTGTGTGTGTGTGTGTGTGTGTGTGTGTGTGTGTGTGTGTGTGTGTGTGTGTGTGTGTGTGTGTGTGTGTGTGTGCGCGTGCGTGAGTGAGTGTGTGAGTGATGTTTTCATTAACTAAATATAGATATGGTTACAACACCTATTGCACTTGGAATTGCAATATGAAACTTAGAAGCAACATCGAAACACAGGCAATTACGAGGGTGAACTGTAAAGAGAGAGCCTGCTGACATATAGTGATCAAATAATATGGTAAAAGAAATTAAGTCCAGAAAAGTAATAGAAGGACATGCCTGGACACATGTGCGGGAGGCGAGCAGTGATGCACGTCCACACATTTTGTCCTCATTTAGAACTACTGTTGTTACCGTCCGCTCTCATCAGCTGACGATAAATTATAAACAAATTCCTTCTGCACTCCGTCAGCGGGAGAATCCACTGCCATCCACTGTGACAGCTCTGGTTGGACTCGGTTCACAATTTCACAGATTCCTAGAAAGCCACGTGCTCATCATGAGCTCTGAACTGTATGCACGATATGCAGACTGATTAGGTAGAGGAAAACACCCACCTGTTGTATTATGATTATTTATTCTGAAATGTTTTTCAACATCCATCTATCTTTGAACTAACTTTTATGTCTTTTGTGTCAGTGTGAGGGTCAGGGGTTTGGCAGCAACAGACTCAGCAGATGTTTTATTCCAACAGCAGCTCCCTCCAGCTCCCTCTGCTGGTCACTTTACAGCCTGACTCTTGAGGTGCTCCAGTATTAGTGACCAACAGATCAACTTTGGACAGATCAGCCAATCTGCTTGAATTGAAATTGCGCCTTGCCTCCAGGCTGGATCTCCTAGGCTAATATACATTATTAGCATGCTAACCAGCACTGCTTTACATTTCAGTGGGTGTTGTACATTTACTTAAACATTTACACTGACTTTAAGCCGGTATAGGAGCAGCAAAACAAGCAGATACCAGAATCAGGCAAGTTAACATCTCATGCATATTTACACATCCAGCAGAAGTGCCAAGTTGTCTAGCAAAATGAGATAATCACTGCAGACTCATTACAGCAATGCTTATTGTTCATTAATTTATTTATCTTTTGGACCTTCTAGTGGTCATAAGGCAATGTGGAGAGACAACATAATGAAACAAGATTACTGGACCCAATCTGACTTAGTTTTGAAGAATATTATATTGACTGGCCTTTTTTCTACCAATTGCTGACTGACAGTGAAAGTACCAAAATGATCTGAAAATGAATGAATCGCTAATATTATATAATTAGGAAATATTTATTAATATTATTCTAACAGGGTTACACTCATTTGTATCACTATGGGTTAATATGGTATTATCAATAAAACAATTTGGTTTACAGTGGAAACATTTTATAAGAAGTGTATTAGCTAAATGCGTATGATTTTAAAAATTGGCAAATGTATTTGAAATTGATATGCAACAAGAAGAACAGTACAATATCTGAAGTGAACACTGCCTTCATGTGAATTCCACTACCAGAACTGGAACAACAGCAGCTTTGACTGAAGGAGTCTGAACTGGTGTAAAATGTTTTAACAGTGCATATATACATATAAAGTAAGGAAACTCAAAAGACCCTACATTTTTATTTTCTGAAATTGTTTTGTTTTGGAAAATGCATTATTGAGATAAAGTAGCTTTCATTCCTCATTATTTTACCTATTAAAATCAACTCTATCTAACTCATATGAAACTGTACTTGACTTGGGCTTGACACACATTCAGCCAGTGTAAATAATATACATATTTCATAAATGATATATTTCTTCTATTCATTAAAAAGCACTGCTCCACTAATCGTCCATAGACGCTATGGTAGCATTGACCTCGGTAGCGGTCGTAGCGAACGAGGCTGAAGTCCCGGTCAGGTTGCCGTCACGTGGTTTTGCGCGGGGTTTCATCATCTCCTCTTTGTTTTGTTCGGGTTTGACCAGCAGGACGTAACACTTGGGCAGGAAGATGCAGGTCAGCAGGCCAAAGCTGGAGGCCAGGATGGCGAAAATCTGAACGGCGACCATGAACTTGCCCCGTGTGCTGAGGTAAGCTGGGACGAAGGAGATCCACACGATGAAGAAGACCATCATGCCGAAGGTCACGCACTTTGCCTCGCTGGAAAAGTGCAGAGTGAGAAAAGGTGCGTTATTATGACCCGAATGTCAAAACGTTGCTTGATAAAAAAAGGTAGAAGTGGAAAGGTAATTTTATTTTACAAAAGCTTTACCTGTTTTTACATTATAATACCAGTGTTTATGTGCCAGCTGTTTTATTTGCTGCTGACATTTTGCACACTGCTAAATACATATAACTAAAAGGTGGAATCAGTGATCCTGGAGAAGGCTTGTTGACAAAATCACTTTTTGTCAAAATCAGTAAATATCTCCTCATGATCCGCAACCTGCCTGTACTGTGTGTGTAAAACAAAGGCTATGTAAACAAAGGGGGCCCACTGTAGGTAGCAACATTTTAGTTTACAGAGCCTAGGCTGTGTAAAAGTGATTTTGACAACAAGCGTTCTCCAGAATCACTGACTCAACCTTTAAACTGCTAAATGCTGTTCAACTGTTTTGCATGTCTCCTATACCTGAAGTGGTCCTCCAGTTTGCGGGCTAAGAATGCAAAGATGAAGGCCAGCAGAGCCAGCAGGATGTCATAGGCGAAGATACAACAGATGAAGACCACAGAGCCTTCATCACACTCCAGGATGATCTTTATATTCTGGGCAGAGGTGTTCTTGACCGGGTGTGGAGGGATGATGATGAGCCACACTGTGCACGCTATAGCCTGGTTAGAAGAAAAATAATGTTGAATCATGTAGACAACCATTAGATGTTAGAAACTTTAAGATATCAAGAAAAGAAAATATAACTTTTTCTTTATTTGTCTCCAAAGTATTTACCTGTATTAATGTTGCCACGGCAGCTATCGCCCTCTGGTGGCCACAGCTGAGAGTGTCAACTTCAGTTTTGGCTCCTGCATTGGAGTCATTGTTGTTATTCGTGTTGGTCACAATGATATCAGGACTGCCGCTGTTGGCTGCTGCTTCAGCTGCCGCCTTGGCAGCTTTGGCAGCTGCTTTGTCTCTGGCACGGAGCGCTTTCAGGGCCCGAGCTCTGAACATCAACACTGCTGCCTTACCTGAAGAGAAGATGTCACATGATTACGTTGAGATTCAAAAATTTTGATATTGCTGTCTTCGCCAATACAACTAAAGGAGTGAAATAAACCCCCAACAGAGATAGTAGTACTGTAAATGGCTTACTCCACACTACAGGGGACCACCACCTACTGTATGTATTCATACAGCATTCAACACATACAAAGACGTACACAAACACAACAGAATAATAAAAAAAAAGAAGAAGAAGATAAGGCATACCTTTTACTGACAGTGTACCCACCCATGATTGAGGAGAGGCAGAGAGCGAAACCCAGAGCCAGTGCTACCTGGCTGGTCATGCAGCTCCACTTCTGAGGCTCTCCGAGGAAGACGATGGAGCTGAGGAAGGTCACCACCAGCGAGAAGAGCAGCGAGAAACTCAACAGAGCGTCATTGGCTTTCACCAGAGGGGTGCCGATGTTAACAACAAACACCACCTTTGGGAATATATAAGAACAGACACAACGATTTGGATTTCTAGCTCTTCAGTCTAGATAACAAGGGGTTTTTTTGCCCCCCCCCCTCCCTCCGTGAATCTCACCCCAACAGCGATGGTGACTAGAGCTCCGAAGGCCGAGATGACGATGAGAGTGATCCCCAGAGGCTCTCCAAAGGCCAGGAACTCAATGATCTTTGGTACACAGGTATCATGGGCATCATTGGACCAGTCGTCACCACTGCACAGGATGCATTCACGAGCATCTGAAAGGGTCGTGTTTATTATCACAAGTTGTTTAGTCCTTTGAATCATTTGCAGCTGCTAAGTTGACCCTAGACATTTGATGGGGATTGCAAATGCACAGTTGTCGTGTTGTTTTAACTCTGATTTGAAATAGAAAATTGAGAGTTAGAAGCTCAGTAAGATGCAAGAGACCTCAGAAACATTGACAGGATTTATTTTTTTAGCCCAAATTAGACATTTCTGCTTAACCACCACTAAGTGAACAATAACTGTTCAAATAAACTGATTCTGCTTTTGTTGTGTCGTAAAGCAAAGTTGATTTCCGCACTGTGGTAATGCATGTCAAAGCTGTAAAAGATGTTATTATTATATTGCTTTGTGACAGTTTTATTTGTTGGCCTGTTTTATGAGTAGAATGATTTCCAAATAGGATCCATGAATCTGGATTATGGAGACTGTGCCGCAGCTAAATTAAATTTGAGACAAGTGAAATGAATTGAAGTTAAGTAGTGTCAGGCAATTAAGTAATGAAATGCAACAATGGGTAACTGCCAACTTGTCCTGAATGTCTACCATGTTTCTGTTGAATAAGAATATGATTTACTCACATTTATTTACTGAGTATGAGCTCAGACTTTTCAGGAACATATCGTCATGTCTATGAGCTACAGCTTAAAAGATGTACTGACCATAGACTGTATATAAAAGAGATACTGACTTATTTGGTTGCTGATCTCTCCATCGGCACACGGGATACAGTCGAAACAGCAGACCGGCTCGCCCTGCCGGATTCCCTTCCTGGTGCCCGGCTGGCAGTTCTCGCTGCACACTGACCGAGGAGGCTGTGATGAGCACACACACACACACACACACACACACACACACACACACACACACACACACACACACACACACACACACACACACACACACACACACACACACACACACACACACACAATACACAATACACAGGTTAAGTAATACAGTTATAAAGAAACAGAGTCATAAGTATAGTGAAAGTTTACTTGGACATGCTGTATGTAAGTCAAGCATTCTTTATTAGTCAATTTACACAAGGTACATTCAAATTTGTCTTTTCGCATTTCCCCACTCAAGTTACCGCTCCTCGGAGGGGGTCATAGCCCAGGGTCAGCCATAGTACAGCGCCCCTGGAGCATTTTGGGGTTAAGTGCCTTGCTCAAGGACAGATGGTGGACACTGTAGATGTAATACCAGCCACCACTAGTTTTACAAGTAACACCCTCCTGTCCAGTGCCAGGGATCGAACCAGCGACCTTGTGGTTACAAGTGGACCTCTTTCCTAGGCCATCCTACTGTCCATGTTTACTTGCGTAAGACTTGTGAACTGCAAGAATGTGTGGTAAATTACTGTCTCAACCAATAAGCTGCTGACCTCTATCACTTCATTGTTCCACACTATGGAGTTATTCATTATGGTCATCTTGTCGCCGGGCGCTGCTGAGCCGTTGTAATGTCCCACAGTGATGTAGGATATCTCCCCGTTGCTATTGAACTGCCAGTTAATGATGTCATAGAAGCCGTCCACGTCTCCGTTGTCAAAGTAGATCTCTTCGTTTGTGTGTGGCACGTTGAAACGCACGTTCTTCAGGTAGTACATCAGCTGAGGGAGAGATAGATAGAGATAGATGGAGCCACAGGTCAGCCAAGGATATGAAACAGGCCGTACACTCACACACGCAGTGACTTACCTGCCATGGCTCAAAGTTGGTGATGTCAGCGCAGTCTTTCCCGTTGAATGGCCCCTGGCCCTGTTCACAGTGCTCCAGGTTGTGCAAGGCGTGGGCCACGGCATACACAGCTTTGTACACACTGCAGGGGAGACGTCTCAATCATCATAACTGTCACACCATCATCCAAATGCACCCTATCGGAACGACTTTATCATTAAGGGGTTAGTTCACCCCAAATGACAAAAAGTTAAAAATACACTTTCACTAAGTCTTTATTGTCAATTTCTGCAATATGTGCCAGACATACAGAGGAATCGAAATTGCGTTTCTCTCCGAACCACGGTGCAATAAGAACAAAAGGATAAAATTAAAAAAGATTAAATAAGTAATATGTACATAAATAGAACATTATTTACAATATGTTCAACATGCAGTACATTGAAGAAATTTAAAGTGTACACATTATAAGGGCATAACTTGTTCTTGCTCAGTTTTGTGAAGTAGACACAGTGCATTGCACAGTTACCTGTAAGTGATTCTTAACTGGGACACATCAGAGTAGGTGTTGTTGAGCTGAGCCAGAGACTCCCTCCCTGTACACAGGCCATCGGGGACCCCCCTCACTGTCCTGGATAGTGTGCCATTTTCCTCTTTGGCCTTCTGCTTGGCCTGCCTCACAGCTCTGCCATAGTTCAATGTGCAGTTAAACAACTATGGGACAAAAGATAAGGTCACAATTACATCTGTGTGACATCTTTCTTTGGTTTTAAAATGATTTTATTAGATTTTAAAGCACTGCATGGCCTTGCACCAGACTACATCTCAAAAATGCTTATAGTATAGATAATGAACAAGGAAAGGCCCCTAGGATCCTCTCACTCTGCTTTGTTGGTTGTTCCACAGAGGACTATAGATACGGAGACCTCTTCTTCAGCTGTTATGTTCCAAAAAAAATATTGATACCTTTAAACGTAAACTAAAATCCCATCTTTTTAGTCTGGCTTTTATGTAGTATCTTATTATTACACATATATGATTTAGCATGCCTATGGTTAGATCAGTCACCACCCCAAGCTCCTCTGGATTAATCAACACACCGTTTCCCAGAATTCCTCAGTGAGTGGGTCAGCATAGGGGTCCAGGTCCAGTAGATGGCGCTGAAGACCAGGGATGTCACCCTTTTTTAGCCCAAAGCCCAGAGTTCCACCCAGTACTGAGTTAACCTGGATAAAAAAAAACATGCACACTATCAACTTCAGCTCAATTTCAGTTTAACACAATTTTTGGATCTGCAGCTGCTTAGCTTCTGTCCAAAGCACTGAACACTCACTCCAGGCTGGTTGATTAGGTCCGATGTGACCCAGGCCTCGCTGGCGATCCAGGTGCGGTTGGTCACATTGTGCCGGAGCAGCTCAAGGATAAGAGGACTGAGGTCCACGTCCGATGAGAAGACCACAATGATCTTGGCCGTGGATTCAACTACAGTTTCAACGATACGCTGGATGTCCTCTGGGGAACTCACCTGAAGTTTATATACAGAATATCTTTATTTTTTTATTTTTTTTTCAACAGGAATGAGTAGTGGAAAAGATAAGAGGATGAAAAAGTAGTTTACCTTGGGCAGGGTCTCAGAGAAGGAGATGCACACACCGGCTTCTTCCACCTTCTCCTTGAAGTCTTTGATGCCATACTTGCCGTAGTCATCGTCGGCTGCTATGGTGCCCACCCAGGTCCAGCCGAAGTGCAGCACCAGCTTGGCAATGGCATCGGCCTGGTGGGTGTCACTGGGAATGGTCCTCAGGAAGGTGGGGAACTGGAACTTACTTTCCAGTGCAGAGCAAGATGAAGAGTAGCTGACCTAAAGATGGCAGAGGAGAGGATACGTATGCAGAGGACAGGGGCTTATTGTTTTACTTCCATCTGTCCTTTTTCCTTGACTTTATCTGTCTTAAAGGTGCAGTATGTAATATTGTATTATTACTAAGTGGCATTTGATGAGATTTCCAGATTGCAACTCTCCCTTTGTAACCCCTCCCTTTCGAATAACTAAAGAAGATACAGTGACCTTCGAGGACATAAAGCTAGTTAGTGAAGATGGCATCATCCAGCCAGCCTCCATTGAGGTTGCCACACTCTTATGTAGATATTAAAGGCTCATTACTTAGGTAACACAAAAAGGATGATAACCTTTATTTTCAGCAAATATACACTAATTAAAACATGTAGGCTACTTATGAATACCAAGTCTGTTATGAAAAACACGCCAATAAATTCTAAACACTGCACCTTTAATGTAACTCACCACCAGCCTACCTGTGGGAAATGATAGAGTCCGAGTATTCTAGCGGTGGCAATGGACAGGTCTGAGCCCCCAGCGCCCACCAGAGCAGCCAGAGGCGGCCCGTTCCCACAGCGGTAGTTGGGCACGGCCTCGTCCTGTCCCGTCAGGTAGGTGAGGGTGCCCTCCACAGCCTTGGAGATGGTGAAGCAGGAGTTGTAAATGACGTAACCCAGGTTAGTGTTGGGCAGCAGGTCTTTCCTGTTGTTGATTTCGTTGATGGCAAACAGCATGGTCTGTGTCCAGCGGAAGGTACGGAAGTTAAACCTATGGGAGGATGACATAACCACACATTTTGCCTCTTTGCTTTGCTACGTTGCTGGTCATAAAACAAGCACAGCTTTGTCTTTCATACTCTCAACACACAGTTTACAAGCTTTGTATCCAGCTGTTGTAGAAACTGTGGATTTCAAATTTGAAAGACAGAAAAAAAACATCTAGACTGGGTAAAAAAATAAAAAGGTAACACTTGATGACTGAACTGTAAACAGGCTCTTCTTTTGTTATAACCTAAATTAGCCACAAAAGGACAGTTCACAGGCTTGCTGATTATTGTTGCATACTGCACAGTAAAGACCTGGCTCAATAATAATGTGTCCTACTGCAAGTAATTGGCCCCAGAGGTGATTCCCTGCTGGTCTTGATTTTTGAAGTAAAAGAAAAAAGGTTAACATATCTCGGGCAGCATACTGTGTGATTTGAAACATATCATGTATCACTCAAGAAAATGTATTTCTCATTGATTAAATTATAAATGATTTTTACCTCAACAGGCCTCTGAGACCAGCTATCATTAAACTAATACATTTGAACAACTTAACCTAAAAGAAACCAAGCCAATAAAGTCACAATGATGAAAAAAGATATATATATCAACCCTTCACAGCCCGAGGAGACAGGCAGCCTGGAAGTGTTGCCATCACTGGAGGCAATGCGCTTGTGGATGGGGAACATCCCACCAATGACCACCTTCTTCTTTTCCACATCCTTGTAGCCGCTCAGGTTGAACTTGGCCTTCAGCTTGCACGTGGACTCTGACCAAACAGAACTATAAAGGTAGAAAAAGGAACATAGTCCCAGCAAAAAGCGACTCATTTCCATTCTACGCAGTGGTGGAAAGGAGTCTGCTGATCTCTCTCTCTCTCTCTCTCTCTCTCTCTCTCTCTGTGTGTGAGGAAAACAGCAAAGTGTGACAGGTGTCTTATCTGCTCTCAAGGGAGATATGCTGCAATAGGTAAGGTAAACCTGAAAGTGGATTTGACAGTGCTTAAGTGAAGAGCTCCAGTGATGGCATATTCAACTTTACTCCAAGTGAAATATAGACAAGAAGGACATTGTAAAAATGAGTAAATGTCAGGGGCGCACGTGGTCGCGGACCTGGGTTTGAATCCGGCCCGTGGTTGTTCTCTGCCATTCTATGTCATTCCCTTCTCTGCCCCATTTCATATATATCTCTCTACACAATCAATTAAGCATTACAATGCAAACAAATAATCTTAAACAAATAGAAATAATAGTAAATCTCAAGGTAATCATATTAATATTGTATTGTAAAGTCTTGTTCAGAAGGTCTTCGATGTGTTTCTTCTCCCTCCTCTGGGCTAAACATGCTCAAAAGCACACACTTCTACATCAAACCGATTCAAAAAGAAACATCTCCATCATTTGATTTCTCTCTGTTCTCACAAATATGAATCAGTTTATTAGTCAGCACACTAATTGTCTAGTGCATCAACATTAAGGCCTGGCTACAGTTCCAAGAATCAGGCCTCGTCCCCTGAGTGATGGTCTGCATGGCTTGTTGATGAGTGACTGAACTTGTCTGCTCTTGTCTCTCAAGTCAGCAGGGAGGAAACTCACAGCTGAACCCAAGGCACACAGTGGGACCAGTGCTGGGTAACAAGGGCAGACTGCACACTCTTAGAACAACTGAATTAGTCTTAACTTCTCTCAACAAAAAGGCTGTTTACAGTAGTTGTGTGTCACTGTTGTTACATAAAATTAAAGGGAAGTTGTCGCAAAGAAAGCAGCAAAAGAAGGGATAGGTTATATAGTTCTTATATAGTTGTTGATGATTCATGATTACCTTCAGTGAATACTAGCGTGAGTGTCTGATTGAGCCCTTGTGATCTTAATCAGGCACATGAGAGACGTCAGACTGATACTGATGAGTTAAGCGGGAAATCAATTATGTACAGCGACATACCAAAATGCTTACGCACTCTATTAAAAAGGCTGGATACATTTGGTCTCCTGTAAAAGGACACGTGATTAAATGGAAAATGCCCACATAATTCCAAGAAGTTGTTTGTGAGTTCATGCTTTAGAATAACAACTTCTAAAGTAATGAACTGAAGTGAAAAGTTTTAGTAGTCTGGCTTTAATTTCAAGTTGGTACGATGGGAGGCAAGATAAATCAGTTTAATAGCTAGAGCAAGATGAGGAAAGACTTTTACTTTTTCCTTGGAATTCATCAAGTCTTCTGAAATATAGATAATCAAAGGAGAGGTAAGTGATTTGCTCCTTTTAGCTAACTTCCTGTCAGTGACTGCAGTTAGTAGTCCCCTCCCTCGTCCCTACGTCACCACCACATGAACGTACAGCCGTCTTCATCAGACAGTGCAGCGATGGAGAGCAGCGAGTCATCGTTCATGGGGCCAGAGACCTGCCTCTTTATAGCGCTCTGTCTCCTGACTGGATAAAAAATGAGCGGGATACTCTAAATTTTATCTGGCAATTACTGCAAAGCTGAATGACTGGGAGACCTGTGTTATGAACTGTGCATACTGTTTAAGTGATTGATGTATGAATATAGAGATTTAACACGTAGGCTATATTAACAAAAAAAAACTTATTTCTCCTTTAAGTTAAGAATAGTTATTTTGCACTTCACTAGAAAGCTTTGATTTATTTTAAGTTATTAAAAAAAGTTTGTTTCAATTTCTTTATTTTCTACTGTATTTTGCTGCCAATTTCTTGGGTTTAATATTTGTTTTGATGTGTTCCCTAGCAAGATATCGCACCAGCTTTTCACTAATGTCATTTTGTGGGATTTCGTGTTAATTTTAAGCCAAAATCTGCTCCATAAAAAATAACAAATGAATGTATCCAAATGTCTAACAGAGATACAGTAAGTTGCTCATTACAGAAGAGAGGTTTCAACATGGAGATCTTTATTAAAGCTCAGTTTCCCATTGTACAAACGTCATCATAGTTGAAACTGCATGCAGTGGCTTGGTTCGAGGCACGTTACTAAGGAGAATGAGCGTTGTTGAACAAAACTTAAAAAATAAAACACAAATACAAACAAAAAAACAGACATTAAATTGCATAACTTAATCTTATCGATATTGCAATTAAATCTAACTACAAAAGTATATGTTCATTACTATCAAGCTGTTGAAAAGGGGGAGAAACACTAAGAGCAGTTAGGACAAGGTAGGAAAAAACCATTCATTTTGCATTAGGAGCATTTTACCACTTAAAGGTTAAAAGGATTTAACAGATGACGAGAGGCACAAAGAAAGAATCCTGGAGGAATATGAGGCAAGACGTCTGGGTGAAAAGTCTCTATCGTGGGGGACAATAATTTTTTTTTAAACTCAGTTAAACCTGAGCAATGTATATACTGAGGTCTAAATGAAAGAGACTGGAAACTAGAATTTATAAACGTGTTGAATTTTTGATGGTACAGATGTGAAAGATTGTTTACATTATGCATTTCAAGGTGAACTTGTAACAGACAGTGCTCTTAACTTGACCTTTGACACAACAGAGCGACACACTCTATAATGGTGAAATCCCCATTGGATGCATGGTTCTGTTATGATGAAGCACCAAGGCTTTATGGGTGAAAGACAGAATGTGCAACAACAAACAAAAAAGTGCCCCTGCACAACAAAAGAGCAGCCAAATAATGAGGAAATTACAACAGCAATTTACACAATGTGGTTATAAACTCTACTGTACTTATAATTTTGTTATTATTTAGTCCTCTTTCCATAATTATTCTTCCTAAAAAGCAATACCTATTGCAGCATGAGGAGAAAACAGTGTTACGTCCTCCTTTCTGGAAACATCAAGAGTCTAGAGGTCGGTTCACACCAAAGAAATAAACAAAAACAATAAAACAGGCACATACAAAGTTACCCAACATATTGGCCTCTAGTCACCGCACTGAAGCCAATCTCGGATTGATTGCTGTTCCATGATGGGTTCAGCAACAAGTCAAGAGCTCATCAATGAATGTAGCTTGGAGGAGCCCACATTGTTATACATCACCATTCACCACAGCATATTCTACTTTTGGCAACAAAAAAAAAAGCTTAAAAATAATTGATTGGTCACAGTCTGTCCAAGTTTTACTTTAAACAAAACAACCTTTTTTTATAGCACAGTTTACAGGCAGAAAGTGAAAATAGAGGAGGATAGTCTTAGGTTGAGAACATTCTGACCTACAACAGTAAGACAAAATCTGACAAAAAAAATAAAGGCAGAAAACAATTGAAGATTTCTTTTTCAAAATTCCCCTTCTACTGTTCTTTCTTTTTCACAACACTATCGTTTGTTTGTTTTCATGTTTAGCTCATCCGACCTGAGGCACGACATCAAAGTCCACTTTGGGAACTTTCACAGCTTCTCGCCACTTGCCTTTCATAGATGACCTCACAAAAAAAAGGAAGCAGCAATTTACCTTTTCATCATAAGAGAGGAAATACACCGTTGAACATGGATCAAAAAAAGGACAATATAATATCAATAACCGACATTAATCAACCCCTATAATCGCCCAAAATATTAAGACCAGGGAGGAGTGGTGAGGGAGAGCAGAGTAGTAGCGCCTTTGCATGTGTGCCCGTCACAGTACGGTCTGCACTTCCGTGGGAATGTAGAAGAGAAAGGTGGAGGTACAGGAGCGAGGGATGGGAGAGGTGAGGGGAGGGGGACAGAAAAGAAGGAGTTCACCAGCCCTCTCGGATATCCATTGAGTGTGTTTGTGCATTATGTGTGTGTGTGACGTTCTATTCCCACTCTGTGGTGCCAGGTGGTTTGGAGGTCAGATCATACATGACTCTGGAGATGCCTGGGATCTTCTTGATCTCATTCACCATCTTCAGCACCACCTGGAGGAGAACAGATACAAAGACAATCAACTATTGAAATACTGAACAGCTGGAGAGAGAAACTGAGACGCTCCTTATTGAAATCATTCTCAAGGTTGATGATGTTCAATCCCTGATCCTAGATCAGTATCCATGATGGTAAACTGTACCTCCTCTGGGATATGGTTGCCGGGCGTGGCTGGGATGCCGGTCATGAAGTCGCTGGTGATGAAGGTGCGGACCACCACAGAGCGCCGGCAGGAGGGCTGCTTCTGCTGTGGGTCACGGTCAAAGTGCAGGGGGGTCAGAATGACCGGCATCTGGCTGATCTTACCGGAGAAGCCTAAAAAGAGACGCAAGGCAAAAGGAGACAGAAGAGTTCTTATAGAGTGCTACTACAGCAAAAATGATTAACCATTGTGGAAACTGTGCTGATCACCAAAAAAAGCTGGAAAAGTTTCCTTGATAATTTGAGATATTCTGATAAATTGGGATTTTTTATTGGGATGGCACCTGTCCACATTTGACAATGCCAATACTCATTCATTTATCAATCATTCATAATTACCTGGTCTATCAATTATCACCTTCACTGTTTATCAACAACCAACTAGATTCGCCATCAATTCATTGTTGTTCGAAAATACAAAAAGTTATGTTCTGTGCTTCAAATTTGATACTTTCTGCCCAACTAATGATGCCTGGATTAATCGATTTGTAAAGACTTCAAAATTTCTTAATGAAGCAAAAATTCTCAAATTATACGGACAAAATTATGTTCAAAATACACCCTTATTGACATCCTAAATAATAAAATACTAAAAAAAATCGTAGCCACTCCCACTTGAACATTTCTTGAAAACAAATATTTGGTTCGTCTCCAGGGAAATGTTAAATTCCCCATGTGGCTGAAAATATGCAGGAGTTCACTCTTCTGGTTACATATGAGGGCATATTAATGCCAGGCTTTGTGAAGACGCAAATGGCTCTTCAAGTGGCTAAACCAACCAAATATGAATCCTTCTAAAACAAAAAGAAAAACTACATTAAATCATCTAAAAATCACATGGACACACACTTACCAGACTCCCTAAGGATAGCGTGAGCTACAAAGTCAGCCTGTCTGAGTGTGCTCAGAACGCCTGTGGTCAGGAAGGTCGGGGTAATGTCTGTCGGCGGCTCTTTTACGTGGGACCCAAACACATACACCACCCTGGAAAAAGAATAGGAACCAATGAGTGAGTGTGGGAGTTAGTGTGATCATTGACAGCAGTGTCTAAGTGTGATCATTGACAGCAGTGTCGAACAGTTAGACTAGAAAGCTAAAGCTGTAAGAAAAGATGTGTGTGTTACCTGTTGATGCTATGGCACATGCGAGGGATGAGTCTGGCCAGGAACATGAGAGATTCCCAGTGTGGAGATTCTTTACTTGTGACACCGCACACGTAACTGTAGGACCGGCAATCACCCTGAGACACAGACAGACACATGTATCATGTTCTTTTAAAGCTATTAACAAATGAGGCTTTTTATGAACTCGTTTAGATAGCTACAGAGAAAGAAAGAACAAAAATCATGAGGAGTAAAATGAAGAGTGACACTTCTATAAAAAGAGCCAGCCTGTTTTCACTTCCAACACATTCCCCTGGAAATAAAAGCAGTGTTTGTCTTCTGTCTGCCCCACAATTTGAGGTTGAGGGTAAATTTAAAACTCTGGCTTTGAACAGGAAGTAATAGGACCCACCCTTTACACAAACACACACACAGTCACTGGCTGACTGCAATACTTGGGTGAGGAAAGCCGTCATGAACACTCTTCTCTCCAGGCAAATCTGAAGGGCAGTATACGGTAAACTACTGGGAAATGATGTGTAGTTTTTTTCTACCCGTTTGACCATTTCTAAAGAACACACCCTTTGTATGTGTCAGAGTCAACATCGGATGAGTTGAGAAAGAGAGAACCCTCCCTGACTAGACAGAGATAGAATCTGAAAGAACTGAGAGGGCTTTGTGTGGGTGGGTGCTCTCGTGGTTAACCACTAAATTATAGTTAGAAACACAAAAATCAAAAAAAAAAATTAAGACGCCCTGTTTCAAGCTTCCCCCGCTTCTAGAAGTCCACCTTACAAGACTTGAACAGAGAAATTCTATCTAGGAATAAATAAGTCCTGTGCAGTTTTACACAGCGTCTACAGTTTTATGTGACATGGTTGGTTCAATGATTGAGCTAAAATACAGAGGGACAGATTGGGGTTTGATAGATACATTGAAAAAGTGGATTACCTGGACGCCGACAGTTTTGATGGGCAGCAGGAAGGCATTGAGTGAATGAAGGCTGGTGATCTGCATGAGCTTCTCTTCCTCCTCGTCCGATATGCACGACTTGACTCTTTGCAGCAAGGTATGGGGCTGGAGAGGGAGAAAGACATGGGGAGTTTCACAAACATAGCTCTGTCTATTGTTGTGACTCATTGGAACAACACTTCACATTAACCAGCTGTTTCACTACACTGCCAAGGATGAATAATAATAATAATAATAATAATAATAATAATAATAATAATAATAATAATAATAATAATAATAATTAAAAAGTATGACAAAATGCCCAAATGTGCCCATCAAATTTGACAATAGAGCCACAAAAACACTGATTCACAAAATAGAAATCATGTAGGTCAAGTGTGAGCTTTTCTGCACGTGATTTTGAGTACCCAGTTCCACTGTCAAGCAACTAGCAGTCCACCCTGATGATGATGAAACTTCATATCAGCAAATTATTTGGCAGTTTTGTTGCAATGTACAGAGGCTGCACATTATCAACTCCATAATTAACCAGGGCAGAGCTTCCGCTGCATGGCCAGGCTACAAATAGCCACTGCTGATAACTTGGCATGTTTATTGCTGGCTGGTGTGACTTTTCTAAGATGAAACGGTGTCTGACAATGACATTGTTTGATGATTCGAAATAAACGAGACCACTCTTCTCACCGTTTATGATCCTACGGCATTTAAATGACCATATATTTCACAGTAGGTTGTGAAACTTTGAACTTGTTTACATTAGGTTTCTGAGGGATACAGAAGATCCATGTTACACACTAATGGTAAGATCTTGTTTCACTGAAAATAATGGAAGTGATAATTCCATCAGTCCTTGATTTAAATACTTCATTTGTCATCAGAATATAAAAAAAACAAAAAAACAGCACCATATCAGGGGGAACACAAAAATGTGCATGCCTCACTTTGCAGAGAGAAAAAGGTAAGAGGCTTATTCACAGCAATGAATATCCTGCCATTACCGTATTTTCCGCACTATAAGGCGCACTGGACTATAAGCCGCAGGTGTTATAATGTTTAATTACCATATGTAAGAGTTCGTGCACAGAGGGGATTGTCGGGAAAGAGATGGCTGCTTGAGGAAGCTCCCAATTATTAACATTTCAACAAACAAGTTGCATAACGTATTCAAGTGTTACCATTTAGTGCAATAGTAGCTACTAGGGATGGGCACGAGTGTTTTCACTACTCGAGTGATCGATTGCATTCCTCGAGGATCAATCGATTCCTCGTTAAACTTTTTTCTATTTTTAGAACGCAACACATCTGTCTGCAGAACAACGGTTCACCGCAATAAAGCGCTCAATGCTTATTGTCAAACAGTCACATGATTTTTTTCCACAAGTTTAAAACACATTTTCCTCACTGAAAGTAATTAAATAGACGGGCCACAATTTAAACTGATCGAGTAGGTCTGCTGTGGGGAGAAAAAAAGAGAAAAAAAGCATGGGCTGCAGTTGTAACAAAAAAAAATAGCCTAAGTCACCATTTAAAATAAGAAGGGCAGCAAATAATATAAAATGATTGTCCTAAAATTAAAATACACATAAATAACTCACCAAAGCAGATAGTTGTATATCCAACCGCGTAATGCTCACTCCATGTCCGTGAATAATTATCGCGACTAATTCCTCATTAACGGAACGTTACACCGGTCGGTTTTTGAATCTTATCCCCATATTCCCTATTGAAGGCTTCTTAACTGTTGTTGGCTCGGAGCGAATGTGCCTGAAGTAAGCCTTGCTTCTTCTTTACTTTTCTTTCTAAGCGGAGAGCACCTTGCATGCTCACCTGGAGTCTACTCATTACTAACTGAGAGTAACAGGTGTCATCTCCCCTTTTTATAAACTTAATTTTAACATCTGCTTTGAAATAATTGGACAGTTATATTCCTGAAAATCTTCTGGAGAAAGGAGAGACCGTGTTCAGCTCCGCGGTGCTGTGGAGAACACAGGCTGCGCTGTGGTGGCACGGAGGTGGCAGTGATTTGCAGTTGCTGTTTGACACAACGCTCAGTTTATTGCACTTGCATCAAAATATTTAATTTTGTTAAACTTTATTTTATCCGTTTTGTGCCGTTTTGTACACGTATATAACATTTTAAAATAGGGGCGGCCCGCCGGCCGGCCTAAAGGCTACAGACACTAAAAAAAACAAAAAACGATTTTCTTCATCCACCAATCGAGTTCATTTGAAACTAGGAGTACTCGAGTACTCGATTACTAATGCCCATCCCTAGTAGCTACAGAACATATACTGTGCTGTGTAATAACAGGGTCGAAAAATTACGGTAGTTGCAATTACATGAATGCAGATCCAGTTAAGAGTGACACATTGTTGTATGTTATATCCCTACATGTTCTGACCTTTTTGATACTTGCAGAGAAGTCTGTGATGATTTTGAGCATGTTGTTTGTTTCAGCAAAGTCCTTACAGATGAACGGCTCCTCTGCACAAATCACTCTGATGGACAAACCGGGACCTAAAAAGGCAAAGGAGAGAAAAGTTCACCTTTTTTAGCGAATATTGGGGTGATGTGAGGAGTTTTGAGTCAGTCTTAATGAACAAGTAAATGGGTTGATGCAAGTCACTTGCGTTTATGTACTTGCCAGGGAATGGGTGTCGGCAGACGATCTCCTCTGGCAGGCCCAGCTCTCTCCCCAGCGCTCTGACCTCGTCTTTATGGAAGTCTTTCAGAGGTTCGATCACTTTGCCCTGGAAGATCACAAAAGGAGTGACACTAGCATTAGCACAACAGTGAGGGCTATGTCTAAAACATGGTTGTGCTTTTAGAGAAAAAGGGCTGAGCACCACTGTTGAAGGAGAGCCACTGGAGGGAGTGAGGGATGATATAGAAATACATTTGTAATAGAAGAGGTTATGTTCTTTCCCAAAAGAAAATCTTGCTTGAATGTGTCGAAACATAAGAGTGAGTGAGTGAGTGAGTGAGTGAGTGAGTGAGTGAGTGAGTGAGTGAGTGAGTGAGTGAGTGAGTGAGTGAGTGAGTGAGTGAGTGAGTGAGTGAGTGAGTGAGTGAGTGAGTGGTACCTCATCTCTGAGTTTGCGGATGAGCTCTGTGTCGTTGTGATGCGTTTTGATGACCTCTGCCTTGCCGCTAGCTAGATGAGAGGCACTCTCAATGAGATCGGGCCGCAGGGTACCCTGGGCCAGGAAAACCTCTTCTGGCTTCAGATTCAGTTCCCCAATCACTTCATTCGCAACCTATGAAACAACACAATTCAATTGACAAAGTCAGACACAAAAGCGATCATTAAAGCAGCCATATTGGCAGAATAATACGTATAAATGTGTAGTAAAGATGTGGGTTAAACTGACAACGTCATCAATAACACAAGATGCTGATAATATCAAATCTACCACATTAAGAATCAATAAAAGCTTAGTACTCACTTTGACAAATGTATCTCCAATGATTTTCCTTTTCTCTTCTGGGTTGGTAGTCATATTCAAGGTCTTGCTAATGCGTTTTCGTGGCGTCCTGTCCTCCTCGGAGATGGGAAGGGTCGTTGTTCCGTTGTAGAAGGTGTGAGCTGCATTCACCACTAAAAACAGAGATTTCAGAGAAGAGAAGGAGAAAGGGGGGATGAAACAATTGGGTTATAAGCAACACTAATCTTTAAACTAAAAAATTCTGCAACAATTGTGTCACAATAAATTATTTATTACATTGGCATCTTGATATGACTCTGATTTAAATTGATTGATTACAGCAAATGTGTTTTTTTGAGCTCTAAGGTCTTTTTTTGTATACACTTGGTTTAATATCCCTACCTTTGACTTTGATGCCCAGCTTTGTGAGGGCCTCCTCCACACTCTGACTCTCTCTCTTCCTCATGAAGCCGTTGTCGATGTGAACTGCTATCACCTGGTCTGGGTTAAGAGCTTTGTTGAGGAGAGCTGTGCAAACGGTTGAGTCTACCCCGCCACTCAGCAGCACCTGACCAACAAATAGAGAAATAAATAAATAAAAACGGTAGAAATTTTCACAACAACGTTAGCCACTCGTTATTTTATTTATGTTGTATTTGACATATCTGGGGATTTTGGCTGGTGGCAGGCTTGTAAAATATTAAAAATGAAGCTCAATTAAAATGGAAGACATGACTGCAGCCGTGACACATCCAAACAGAGACACACACAAACGCTACACAGGGAACAAGCTGCGACACAGTACAGTAAAAAACAGTGAAATATGCGACAAGAAACAGAGGATTTTCTTTGAATATAATTCCTGTGCTTTGAGCCTCATTTATCGCCTTCACACTCCCCTGAGATGAAGCCCAGTTTGAAGCCACTCGGGGAGCCGCCTTCCTCTTTTCAGATAAAACAGGGTTTAATTTGGGAGTTTAATTGGTTCTACTTAACTTCCCACAACTGCTGCTGCTGCTGCTGTCACCGCTTCCTGAGCTGACACCACGCCTAACACTCAACACCAAAGCTTTAGACGTAAGGTCAAATGCACTGAAACTGGTTTGGATTCACGCACACTCTCTCACAGGCACAATCAGAAACATTGTCCAGTTTCACTCACCAGCACTTTATTCTTGTTCACTTTCTCTTTGATCTCGGCGATGCAGTCCTGCTGGCGGTTCTCTACGGTAAAGTTACTTGTGCATTCTGCGATCTCAAACAGGAAGGTACGCAGCATCTCTATGCCTCTCTCCGTCAGGTCCACTTCAGGGTGGAACTGTGTCCCGTAGAGCTTCTTCTGTTCGTTAGCAATGCCTAGTGTGGGAAAACAGATGAGAGCCAATGGCTGTTAACATTGTCATTCATCTTCTGGGAGTGCAAAACTAGTAGAACACAAGCCAGATTAGAGCAAAAATAGTATTCAATACAGATGAACACGTTATTCTTAGAAGCTGTGTCAAATGTACATACCATCTGACATAAAAAAGGAAAACAAAAAATGGCATGTGACCACAATCTTATTTTAGATTAAGACAATCGGGGTCACAGTTTAGCCTGCATGCTGCTCACCGGCAATGATGTTCCCTGATTGGGCCACCACTTTAAAGCCATCAGCCACTTTATCCACGCTGTCACCGTGGGTCAGCAGGACCAGTTCTTCCTTCTGAAGGCCTCTGATAAAAAAAACACACACACACACACACACACACACACACACACACACACACACACACACACACACACACACACACACACACACACACACACACACACACACACACACACACACACACACACACACACACACACACACACACACACACACACACACACACACACACACACACACACACACACGTCAGAGGAAGGTGTTATTATTCAACAACATCACACGGAAGGGTTATGTGTACAAGCTCTGCCCTCACTGTCTGCATTCAGGTGAAGTGTGAGAGGCAGACAGTAATAAAAATTTTGCAGCCGTCTATTTTAGACTTTACAGTGTTGTTGTAACAACAAGGGGCGATATATGACAGCTGGAATGCTCCTGTAGTTTATGTAGTAAATATGGGAAAAACCCTCTGAGCAGCAGTTGTGTTTCACATACACAGTACAAAACACTTTGTCCCCAGCTACTTGAAAGATGAGATGGTCCTAATAGTACAGACCTATACAGAAGTGTTTTTCTTGAATGTTGGCTATGTTCCAAAGGTGAACTCGATTTTGGATGAACCGTCTTTGCTGATTCATATAACTCAGATGACTGTTTGCTGCTTGTATGATGTAACTAACCTCTGAAAAGAATAATCTCTATTTGCATCATCATTAGCTTTAAAAATAGGGCACTGAACATATCTGCTCTATTGCCAGCCCAACCGTAGTTCATCTGTCAAGCTATATTGTCTGCTATGTCTCCTTACAATGCGTCTGGCCTATTCTTTTTTGCACCTACTATGCTTTAACATGTCTTCTACCATAAACTTTCAGTGTGTTTCTCGTCAGCCGTTCACATTCTCTCGCCAAATATTTTGTGATTGTTATGTTAAAAATGTAAGGACCTGTAAGGACCTGCAGCAACAGTAAACCACTTTACAATCCTGTTTATTTTGATGCATATCTCCATTTATGATATAAAACATAAAAGAGGACTTGTTTTGTTGTGATGCACTTGAGCAACCAAAATACCTGAAGAGAGAACAGGTGTTGTCGAGTCCAATACTGAACACTCCATCTTCCCTCACACTCTTTTTGTGAACTGTGCCGCCAAAAACTTTATTCATCATCTGCAACACAAGCAAAGACACACACACAGCAGAGTTAAAACTTTGGGGAAAAAAACATTACATTTCAGTTTTATTTCCAAAATACTATGGCCGCCTAGTGTTTGGAGAAGTGCAGGCTGATGGTGTTCATTTCTAGGCTAACTGGGAAAATTGAGCAAGTAATGCTCTCATCTCCCACCGCTGGTGTCAAAGTGCCCTTGAAGAAGGTGCTGAAGTCCCAGCTGGCCCATGAGAGTTGAACTGTAGCCTGGACTCCACTGATTGGAAAGTGTAGCAACTCGGAGTGAATGTGTATTATCACAAAGACCTTGACAAATAATATAACTATAAAAGTGTGTGCATGCACGCTAATGTGCATACATACCTGCATCCCATAGCAGATTCCAAGGACAGGCTTTCCTATGGTGAATATGGCAGGGTCGAACCAGGGGGCATCCTCTGCATACACAGAGGCTGGACCTCCCGAAATGATGATTGCCCTAAGAAGGGGAAGAGAGAGAAGTAGAGTTGAGCCAGAATGTATTATACACTATAAACAAAACATTTTAATTTCTGGTGCTTATGCTTCTTGTGCTCACCTGTAGCCCTGTTCTCTGATAGCAAAGGCCGGGGTCTCTAGAGGCAGGATCTCAGAGCGTACACACAGCTCTCGCACCCGTCTGTCAATCACCTTGCCATACTGGGCCCCGGCGTCCAGGATCGCCACCGCTCCCTCACATGGCCCATTCTGCTCTGGGCTGCTGACCTCCAGCTGTGGACACATACACACATTCAGAAAGAAACACTAAAGTGCTTGCACAGAAAAAATAATAACTCCCACATTTGCTTTTGCACACTAGTGTCACACACATCAAATGTTGCCTTAATGCAATGTCCAGATATCAGCAGTTAACTGGTGGTTGGGGGGAGAAAGGTAGCCCATCTCTGACCTCCCTAGTTAAAATGTGACCCAATAAGGCCTAACACAATTTAGGTCATGTGAGTTCCAATAGAGACAGACATACGTCGCTCTTGTGAAACGTGCTGCAACCATTCAGCCCATCAGTAGAATCACATGAAAGCCACAAGTTAGTCAAACGATACCATTAGTAAGGAGCCTCAGATATAAGCTACTTTTCAAGGATGTTCAAAACTCTTAGCATGGTGTAGTTTCTCTTTGGCACAGTGACACAACTCTAACTGGGTGTTATTGTGAACATCAATATTTGGGTAACAAATTACAGTGCAAGAACAAGCAGAGAGAAGTCAGACCACTGACAGCTAAACAAAACTTGGGAAAGGAGGACGGCGAGAAGAAAAACGTGAACCCACTATGGACGTATTGTAAGAGGGTCCCACGTGGTTAGTGGAAACACTTCCGCCGTGGATGTGTCTAAAAACAACTTTTGTTATGATCTGTTAACAATAAATTACACTTGGGTATTATGGCTAAAACAAACCATGGACCATAACAGAAGCTTTCGCATTATCAACCCGTGAACATTCCTATACAGTTTAGCAGCAAACTTTACCAAATCAGCTGTTATAGTGTCTCCAGTTGACAGACCATTAACCGCGGGCTTGCTCATCCTAGCTAAGTGACGACGTTAGCAACCATGTGTCAGTTAACGTTACGTTGGCCCAAATTGTCTGACAGCAGCCGCCTTCAATATATTACTTTGACAAAAGCTCGGTGACACTTAACAAAACTAAAGCCAGAGCAACCACAAGACAACACTTTCTGTTCGTAGGACTATTACTGGGAAATCATGGCTGTCCGGCTAAAGCTAGCTAACACCTCACCTATGTAGCATTCTATAAACAGCGGCTAGTAACCAGCAAGCCTGTTAGCTGGCTAGCGGGGCTATGCTACAACCCACGCGGTGCTTGGAGGCGAGCGGTATCGGGGAAAGAGAGAGAGGAGGGAACCACACTGATATAAACGCAACGTTTAATGGCGAAATATCAATATTTGACAGATTTTAATAATGCGGAACATCCCGGAGAAACCATTCCCGGTTTGTTCGCCACATGTTAATGCAAGACTGCAACAGGCACACAACATAACAGCGGACTCAAAGCTACAAACGTTACATGCTCTCTAACTTTCGCCCCAGGCCGTAATTAACCGGGGAGGGAGGTTGACTAGATCAGCACACCGGGGTCTTAACACGAATTCACCGGGCAACCCGGTACCGGCGGAGCGGGTAGTCCCTGGCTCCACTGACCTTGCTCTCTCCGTTGCACAGAGCCATGGAGGACTGCCGTGTTGTGGAATGAGCTCTCCCCTTCGCCTCGGTGTCCCAGGTCTCCAAAGACAGAGAGAGAGAGAGACGCAGCTACTCGTTAGCTCCTGGCTCAGTACGCCGACTTCTGTTTCGAAAGCAGATTGGGGTTGTTGTTGTTGTTGATGTGAAGATGGGCAGTCGTCTCTCCTCCTCCGTCCGGGGTATAACTTTCACAGAGCGAGGGGAAAGCCTAAATAAATGTGTCTGTGATTTGATGGGTGGAGCGCAAAGTTACATCTAAGAAATGAGTGTGGCCCCACGAGGGATGGGCTTACTGTAGACAGCGTAGCCTACAATTTCACTGGACATGGTCAAACATTTAGAGCTACTGGGTGCTTAATTTTACATATGATGTATGCATTTTTAAATGCTTGAATGATAGTGATTTACCCTGATCCATTGTATTCACCACACTGATCTCAGTTTCCCATCTGTTATGACAGAGGCCCCCAAGTAACATCTTGCTATATAACACACATTTAATTGTAGGCTATATTGCAGAATCCCACTTACACTCCTTTATCTGGAAATTCACTTGTGCAAATATCTGTAGGCCTATAAATAAAATCGGATAGATGGCTACTGTACTCCATTCATTGCCTAAAACAAATGACAATAATCAAAAGTGTAATGTTCATTAAAATTTTAAAAAGTGCACAGGCCTAGTGCTGATGGAACGATCTCTTCTTCAGGCGTCATTTTAGATGTCTGTTCTTCAATAGACATCTAAAATGTAGAAGCACTGTCTTGCTCTCATGCTATACTGCTCCAGCAGAAGGCTGAAAAGAAAACTGCACTTTCCAACTGGGAGAACAAATGCAACATAATTTTTTACAAATTGAAAGATTGAAGCTTCAACTAATGCACAGTGCATACTGTATAGGGCCTCACACCTCCAACTCAATCAGGGGCAGTCACTGTCAGCAAGTATGTGAGATGAACACCCTGTACTTTGACACATCCACTCTACTATATGTTCAAGGACTTTTTCTCTTTCTGTGTCTTTCTCATACATACATTACCTTCAGGCTCAGTGTACAGTATTTACTCCAGGAACTGAAAATAACTTAGTCACATTTACAAAAACAACTCTGATAATAAAGAGGCAACGGTTTTACATGATGGAGAAAATTGTGAATCTAAACTGTATAGACCATTGCATTTGAAAAATGATATCAGCGCCATCCTGTGGAAAACACTAAATATCACTTTCTTTAACAGTCTGTTAAAACACTGGCCTTGGAATACACTTTATTTTTGATTAGCTGGAGGCATGTCCATTAGAACCAGTCAACCCATCGTTCTAAACCAGTGCACAAAGAGCATTAATGTAACCATAGCGTCAACAAATATGGGGTCTTTGGGTGCCTTGGCTGATTCAAAGTTTGCCCAGTTGGTGATTCTGCCTTGAAAATTAGCTGACTAATAAACTACAAACATTAAACAAACTTTTTGCCTACAGGTTAGTCATTAGGGAATTAGTACAATACTATCCTCTGTCCTGATGCAGAGTGAAAATGAGGAATATTATTTTACTATCTGGACACACTTTGTCAAGAAACTAACACAGACCCTCTCACATGGTTACAACCAAGGCTTTACAGTTCTCCTGTCATCACGTGCTGATCTACCCAAACATGCCTTTTGTGTTGTCACATGCCATCTGTGGGGATAAGCAGCCTCACATGCACTCATCATAGCCACCATAAGGCTGAGCGTGCCGTTATTCATTACCTCTAAATAAAAAGTGCTGTGACAGATCAGGACACTTAGCAAAATATATTTTTTACAGAGGGAAAGGTTGTAGTGTGGCTTGGCTCAGGTTTGAGGATTTCAGAGTGGCCAAAGAAAATCTACATCCATTTCATCCTTCTTAATTCTTAATTTGATTTCACTGTATTTTAATGTACACTTTAATCTGAACTCAAACAAAATAGGCTATAGAAAACCCAAAGGTTCTTTTTCAGGATATCTGTCTGCATACAGGAAATACACCCTATTGGTGTAGCAATTATTCTGGGAGAAATGTGACTTCTTAAAGTTTAGATGATAATGAATTAATAGGCAGAGAAACAATTCATTGTCTATTGGCAATGAATTGTTTCGTCTGCCTCTGTCTTCCACCTCATCCCATTTATTTTGTGGTCTTTTTTATGATTGTACATCTAAGCAGCCAGCAACAGTTTAAAAACATTCTCGTGTACTTTTCTTTCAATAGCAGTCTTGTTGTATTCAGTGTGCCCCCGTGACATACGGCCTGATGTGTGCTGTGTGTATCGTATCTGCACCGAAGCGGAACTCTGTTAACTAGTGTTTTGACACGTCAGCTGTAGGTGCCGGACACATTTAGACAGCACACACGCTGCGCTTCCTGGTTCCTCTGTGTTGATATTCATCGATGTAAACTGTGAAAGTCAAACGGTAGTCAATATTTTATTGTGTTTCTGCCTTTTATGAAGATGTCGCCTAGTTGAATTTGAATTGTCAAAGAAAAAAAGCCGTTTTCCGGTTTGATTGCCTCTGTTATTCCGCCGTTGTGTTGTGTTTTTCCTTTTTTAATTTTGGCATGCTGTCATCATCATCATCATCAGGTAGCCTATCATTCTAATTATCGACTGCTTGTACTTTATTTTCTCTCATGACGCATGGGCTTTTCTATTGTCTTTCTATTAGCCTTGATTCATCTATTGGGAAACTTGTTTTATCGTTCTCTGTGTTTTAGGACTAGTAGCTAACGGAACCACCTGGTCATTTAAGGTGGACAGGTGCTGACTTAGGCCAACACATTGATTGATTTAGGCTATCCGCCTCATAACTGGCCTTAACTACTCCCTGTCAGGGACTGGTAGTGTCCGCGTGCGAACAGGTGTGTGTGCACGTAGCATTTTTTTTTAACCTTTTACCCCGATCATGACTTAATTAAATAATAAAAAAAAATGTCTATCCAAACTCATTTGCACAGGTGTCTGCCTGCATGTGCAGTCTACATACAATTCTGCTGCTTATCATTCTAGTCAGTCAGAAACTCTCTTGGCCAGTTTGCCAACTCTGTGTGTCTTGTGTACTTGATATTTCTTGCTTGTTGCTCACTGGGTGTTTTTACACTCACCCTGTTGCAGCTTCTTATTCCAAATGAGAAGATCTACTAGCCTGACATAACCCCATCTGTTCAATGTTTGTATGCACTTTGTTCCATTTGTGTGTTGCATCTTTATTCTTGCTCTAAACAGCCTGCCTGCCCATTACTATATTTAAATTTTTGCCATTACTGCATGAACTGCAATCTCAATCGGATTCAAATGATAGAAATGGTTCTATCTCTATCTCTCTCTCATCTTTTTCTGCAGAGTTGCTGAGGGCACAGCAGGTTTGATGCCCACCGCTCCAACATGGAGCCTACCGATTTGATCACGCACAAGAACGGGCGGCAGAGGAAGCTGGCGGGCGCCACCATCCCACCCGGGAGCATGAGGGACGTGGGAGAGGCCAGCTCCTCTGAGGTGGAAGAGGAAGCAGAGGGACTCATCAGAGGGTCAGACTCTGAGGACAGGAGGAGCAGAGGCAGGCCTGGGATACGTGGAGAGCTAGGCAACGTGATGCTTCTCCTCTTCCTCTATGTGCTGCAGGGGATTCCTTTGGGACTGGCTGGCAGCATCCCTCTCATCCTACAGAGTAAGAAAATCAGCTACAAGGACCAGGCCTTCTTCAGTCTGGTCTTCTGGCCCTTCAGTCTCAAGCTTTTCTGGGCACCGCTGGTGGACGCTCTCTACTTCAGCAGGTTTGGCAGAAGGTAAGAAGGACACATGCTTGCTGTTTATGTGGTTGTATTCCTTCTTGTGGATTATTTTTGCTACCATGTATCTTTTTTTTCCCTGATTGTGCAGAAAGTCATGGCTGGTGCCCACACAGTACCTGCTGGGCCTTTTCATGCTCTACCTCTCTGCGACAGTCGACTCGCTGCTGCAGGCCGAGGAAGGACCCGACGTTGGAACACTCACTGCAGTCTTCTTCATGCTTGCCTTCCTGGCAGCCACACAGGTAGACAATCATTAGCACTGTGACACAAACACACATTTGGGCACAGACATACCGTTGGGTAGGTAGTTGCTCTCCCACCCTACAATTGGCTGCACATTCTCTGCTTCTCAGGACATAGCTGTGGACGGCTGGGCCCTCACCATGTTATCCAGAGAGAATGTAGGTTATGCCTCTACATGTAACTCTGTGGGCCAGACCGCTGGCTACTTCTTGGGGAATGTACTCTTTCTGGCTCTGGAGTCTGCAGACTTCTGCAACAAATACCTCAGAGTGGAGCCCAAGGACACGGGCATCGTCACATTGTCAGGTATGATCAACCCCTGACCTAATGGCGATAACTTTACAGAACAGAAACATGGCAGTCATTTCTCTGGTAGATCGGTTTAAATAAGTATTTTTCTAATGCTTTCTGTTCTTCAGACTTTTTGTTCTTTTGGGGAGTGGTGTTCATGATTTCCACGACGCTGGTCGCCCTCATAAAAAGGGAAAATGAGCACGGCAAAGGAAAGAGGAGAGTCCAGGAGGAGACACAGGGCGTCATGCAAACCTACAAGCTGCTTTTCTCCATCGTCAAGATGCCCACAGTCTTCACCTTTTGTGCCCTGCTTCTCACCGCTAAAGTACTAGAGCATTACTAACATAATTACAGGTGTTGCTTTTGCACAGTTGCTGCTTTAAATAAAAACCAGCTGAGAATAATTGTTGTTTGGCGTGTCTTGTCTGTGTGTTTCAGATGGGCTTCTCTGCAGCAGACGCTGTCACAGGGCTGAAGCTGGTGGAGGCTGGAGTTCCCAAGGAGCAGCTGGCATTGCTGGCAGTGCCCATGGTGCCTCTGCAGATCCTGCTACCTGTGGTCATCAGCAAATACACAGCAGGGCCAAGACCTCTGGATGTCTTCTACAAGGCCTACCCTTTTAGGTTGTAACACAGGCTTATAAACCCATACACACACATCTATTAACAGCCTTATTTTTTCTCCATTACTTTTTATTAACCGATTTTAAATGCATAACATTAGCTTTTCATGAAGCATAGCAGGAACTTTACAATGAAATATCACATGCTACTCAACAAAGTTGTCCAACCTTTTTTTTTTACTGCTGCTTTCTATCTGACATTTTACTGATAACATAAAGAGATTGTCGAATGCACCATTCTTGGACACAAAAGTGTAAACCATGTGTACAATAAGGGCAGTGTATTTCTACAGGATGGAAGAAACAGAATTTATGATGCACGCACACACTCAATAAGCTCAACACTGACTGAGTCTTGTTCTTATGTGGTTGCAGGTTGCTCATAGGACTGGAGTTTGCTCTGTTGGTGTGGTGGACCCCCAGCCTAAAACAAGATGGAGGGTTCCCTGTTTACTACTTCGCCATGGTGCTGGTCAGCTACGCAGCACATCAGGTATGTTTTTTGTTTGTATCTTTATCTTGTTTTTCTGCTTGTTGTAGCCAGGTGCCCAACTCCAGAGCAGGGAAAGCCCCAATAATATAATAATATGTCCCCCCCACCATGTTTCATTATGGGTTTGGTACACTGCTGTATCATTCTCTCTCTCCTGGTTTTGCCCTCACATACACTCTTCTGTAGCTGCCATACATCTCTTAGTCTTTATCAGTACATAGGAATCCACCCAGTCACCCTCCGTGATAAAGCTACTATTTCTTAGT
The DNA here is from genome assembly GCF_949987685.1 of Ammodytes marinus. Taxonomy (NCBI): domain Eukaryota; kingdom Metazoa; phylum Chordata; class Actinopteri; order Uranoscopiformes; family Ammodytidae; genus Ammodytes; species Ammodytes marinus. The sequence continues at coordinate 30,012,775 of NC_137232.1, read as the reverse complement.
CGCCCCCAAGTGTTTTCATCCTCTCCTGATTTTTTTATTTTTTTTACAAAGGAGTTAAGTTGTTCAATTGTACTACACACGTGCTTAAAATCTGATTGCAGACCTAGAAATAGTGTGGAATCTTAAATGTTTCATCTTCATTTGATATTTAATTCATAACAAACTGTATTTTTGAATGGTTCTTAATCTTCAAGAATTCTGATAATTTTCTGGTTTATTTTACATTTTTTGAAATATTCATTGTGGTGTCAAACCTTTGGATATATATACAGTACATATTAGGTAATTAAGGCCAAATAGTGTCATCATGGTGTCAGTTTTCTCCTACCAACTTTGTCTCAGTTTCTGTTTCTACCCCCAGATGTCAGTGTGGAACAGAGGAAAATATTGATCCAGTTTCTCTCTTGTCAGAGAAGAGAGATTAACTTTCCATCTCTGTTGCGTTGTCTTTCATTGGCATATGAGATCCATTATCACAGAGATGTAGTTCTTCACCTTGGAATAATTGATTATGTATATTCACTTGCTGGATCTAGAATTTTTGCCAACAGACATTATGATCAATACATAACTTAGAAAAATTGCTGCAATAAGAATGAAGTCATTAAAATGTCATGAGTAAGTTTGAGAAGTGATTTAATCGAAGCTTCCCGTGTTGCTACAGGTGGCATTGTACAGTATGTACGTAGCCTGCATGGGCTTCCACGCCAAGGTGAGCGACCCCCTCATCGGCGGTACCTACATGACCCTGCTGAACACAGTCACTAACCTGGGGGGAAACTGGCCCTCCACTCTGGCCCTGTGGATGGTGGATCCTCTGACCTCTAAGGAGTGTCGGGGGGCTGTCGCACAGAGCTGCGGCTCTCCAGAGGAGGCAGGGGTGAGTACGCAACAGGGAAAAAAGAGCACGGGGGTGTATGCAATTACCCTGGACTTAAAGGTGGACTCAGTGATTCTGGCTTGTTGTCAAAATCACTTTTTGTCTAAATCAGTGAATATCGCCTCACTATCTGCTTACTGTCTGTACTGTGTGTCTGTGTTTGCTGAAAAAAAAAAGAAATCTGGCGTTAATAATGCAAAGCCTAGGCTCTGTAAATTGGTATGTAAACAAAGGGTATGTATAACTATAGACCCCCCCTCCTGCTGTTAACAAAATAACTAAGTAACATTTACTATTAGCTACTAGTAAAATGTCATCAAAGTAATTGTACTTTTACTTGAGTAGAATATTTTAGTACTCTTTCCACCTCTTGTATAAACACTGGATTTTGTGCAGCGAGGATAGATTTTTCTGATTTTGACAAAAAGCCATTTTGACAACATTGAGCATTCTCCAGAATCTTTTTTTAAAGGAAAGATTTAACATTTCTTATTTTTTTTTGTCCCGTCTCCATATCCAGCTGTGCGTTAAGGAAGGTGGTGCCTGTGTGACCACCCTGGACGGCTACTACGTGGAGTCTGTGGTGTGCGTGGTGATAGGCCTGGCCTGGTGGCTGTGGTTAGGGAAGAAGATGAGGCGGCTTCAGGACCAGAGCCCTTCTGCCTGGAGGTGCAGAGTTGGTCAGTGATGAGACACTGCTTCATCATCAGTACCACAAACTCTCTTTTTTTCTTGCACTTCTGCTCACAACAAAAATGCTCTTGAATGGTGGACACACAACTGTAAATCCATTCTCATCCGTCTGGTTTAGTCACTCTGGCTCTACTGTAGCTGCTACGTTCAGAACACACAATTCCACCTCCGTCATCCTTGAGGTATACACATCTTATGAAACACACCATTGTCTCTATGAAGGTTAAAAAAAAAAATCCTTCTCAATGTTACTCGTGCTTACCTGTAACAGCAACCCTGAACCGAAACAACTGTTGGGTTATACACTACCAAGCAACTTCTGTAGAAAATTTGAAATATATAATTTTTTTCTTTTGTTTCCGAAACCATATTCTGCTGCTTGTAAAACAGCCAAACCAAACCAGAGCTTGGTCAAAGAGTTCCAAATAAGATTCTCGGTTTGTTTTCAACCTGCTTGGATGTCCAGATTGTCGAGTTTACTTTACGTGAAGTAGTATAGTGTGGTTCTGTGCAGTTTTTACCATTTGCCCCAAATGGTAACTTGAAAATCTGAGCTTTTAGCAAACTCAGCATTTCAGACTTGTTTACCTTGCTGCTCAGTCACCATTTCATCTGTAGTAAAAGGACACGTAAGGGAAAGGTATGCAGTCGTCTCAAACGGTCTTGATGCTGTTTAACTCAACACATCTGTTCATCCAATGCAAGTTTAAGCACAGTGTGAAGAGTACCCTTCAATGCTGTCACTGACTCAATGATCTGAACCAATGTTTGTCTATTTTAAATGATTATTTAAATATCTTTTTCTAGTCTTTCTTTTTATCCTTTGAAGTCATTTGTGCCTTGTTTAGTTTTCTAAAGTCTTTAGAAAAACAATTCAAAGCCCATCTTGTTTGAGCTGTAGTTAAATAATCACAGCGGGGACATATTACTGTAATTTGAAGATGAAGTTGTTACATTGAAAAATACTCCTTTTGTTACACTGTTTTTCAGGTAATAAGCTCTAGTTTGGTAGTTAAAAAGCTCTCATCACTTCAGTTATTTATCTTCTCTCTCTTTTTTTTTTTTTTTTTCTACTTTTACAGTCCACATTCCCACAAGATTTTAATTTGCACAGTGGTTTATGTATCAATGCTTACATGAACTGAGATGTCTGATTTTTAATTTTTTTGAGCAATCTTATTTTTACAAACTTTCCTTAATTCGGATCTGTTACCAATTATAGGACCAATTCACATCTTTAATGGGCAACGTTAGTTAGTGCAGCTTCGGTTAAGTTGCTAGAAGAAATTCTAGTACCTTTTTAAAAAAAAAAAAAAAAAAATTCAACTAGGCCTTCATATCAGCTTTATAGATGCATTATTATTGGTACACATTGTGTGTGAAAGGCCACTATACTGTATTCTAACTATTAGAGCTATCACAGTAGAATTCAGATCCCAGAACAGCAGCCTTGGTGAGAAACTGTTCTTGTTTTCTTCCCCTTTGTACATAGACCTGAATGTTACAGTATTTTCTCTATAAAGCCAGCACTGGAAATCCAACTGCTCTGTAAAATGTCAAAATTGGAGCACACAATCAGGGTTCATGTATGGAACAAAGAGAGGTTGCGACTGACTTTTTAACTCATTTTGCATAGTTTCTGATTTCTTTTGGTTTTCTTTGTGAACCACACACAAAAGATCTCTTATTCCAAATAGTTTGATTTCATTTAATTTTCTTATCTTTTTTTTTGGTACTGCCTCCTCTGAAATACACAAACGTCCCTGCATACCTCCTCCACTCATCAGTTGTCATACTACATGACTTTACACGTTGTTTTTTGGACCATTTTCATCTCCATTTGTGCAAGAATTTCACTGTAATATTACAGTTAATATATAAAGCTGCAATGTTTGTTTTGATTTAGAATGTGTGACTTTCCATTTGAGTAATATATGCATTTTTTAATTTTTTTTATTCAAATATTTTAGATTGGAGCGCCATATCAGTTTTAGATGGTGGTGCATTACTGTTAATTCAGCTACAGAAACGTCAAGGTTTTTTATTTAATTCATCACGTTACCCGTTAGCCCTTTAATTGACTTTTTTTAATGAAAAATTTGTTTTTCTTTTGCACGTCTTTTGTTTACAATCAGTCAAAAACCCCAATCATGTAAAAGATGATGGTAATGTAAGGAAAATGAAATGTAATAGCAGCAGTGCTCCTTAATGTTCTGATTATGAACGTGACATTCATACAATGCAATGTTTTGAGATTTGAAACAAATCTTGTGTCATTAAAAGAAAAAGCTCACTCAATGATGTCACTGGTGGTTCTTCCAGAAACATTTGACTACAACTGATCTCCATCACACAAAGACACAAATCTTTTTTCTTTAATATATTTTATTATAATTTTCCTTGCTTTTCGGGATTTCTAAAATTTCCCTCCTAAAACAAGTGAACGCTGATGCAAGACGTTTTTTTTAAGCATTAAACCTCACAACTGTGTCCAGATCAACTGGTGCCACAGTCTCTAAAATGAATCCACTCCAGGGGTCAGAAAGGCCTCTGACTAATCCAGTGTCCCACAGTGTAGTACGCCTGCAGAGCCGAACATTGAAGGATGGTTCCCACATCAAATAAGCCAATCCACAAGTCATCCATAACACCAACGCCCAAAGAATTGAAAAAAGTCAGCATGGTTTTTTTTCTCTTTTAATTTAGGCTCTCTGATTCATTGATGTATAGCACAGTTAATGCATCCATTTTGTAAAACATCGTAAGACATAAAGCTATAATCATCAAAACCAGAACCTCAGGTTGTCCGCTGCTCACAATGAGGATTTTTTTAAATCTTTTGCAATAATAAACCTAATTCATATAATTTCATTTACAGCCAGGAAGCTCTTTATTTTTTTTTTATCTAAGAAGCACTCTTAAAATCTCCCAATGGCAGCAATTTCCTTGCTGGCATTCATTCAAAAAAAAGCACAAAGCACTTTGGACGTCATCTAGTACTGCAGACTGGACCGAATGTCAGAGTAAACCGCTTGCATACTGCGTGATACATTATATCGCCTTTGATTTACCCCAGTTGCAACAAAAAGGCAGAGGAGCTCCTGATACAAAGATTTCCAGTCCTACAAGTCCAGTTCAGAAAGAGATAGGGTCAGAAGACAAAGGTCGCGGGAGACCTGAGGTGTCGGAAGGAGAAAGTGGTGAGACGGTAGCACTTTAAAAGTGCGGCACACTGGAGTCCCAGACGCACGTAAAAACTCCCGGTTGTGACAGTATATATGTAGTGTGTGTGCGGATGTGTGCAATTTTTTTGGATTTTGAATTGTCTCTAGCATCCATATCTTTTTGCTTTGTTTCTTTAAAAAATATCAACAAAGAAAAAATAATAATAAAAAGAAAATAAACTCTCCTAAAGAGGTGCGGTGGGTCATAGGTTCATACGTAGATGCTCGGGCCGCTTGGCTACGTTGGGATAGGCCTGCTGTTTGGCTTGAGCCTGGTTTGCTCCGGTAGGCTGGTGGATGGGCCGAGGGGCTGAGGCCTCGGAGCCTGTTGACACGTCCATCTGCTCTGGTGTGGACAGCTCCATGCTCTGGTCCTGGGGGGACTGCAGGGCGCTGGGGCCTCCACCCAGCACCAGGGGGCTTCGGGCCCAGCAGTCACCACCAGCAGAGAATTTGACCGGGCTATGGAAAGAAAAGGAGAGAGAGATTTGTACCAAAGGAGGAATAAATATGGAACATTTCTTTGCATGTGTCTTTGTGCTGTATCTTAGGCTAATTGGACTCTTAAAAGCCAAATTCAGAAATACACCCAGGGTTGAGAAGGGAAATTGTCGTTTCAAATCTAGAGATCAGCATTAGTACTGTTGACATCATACACAATATGTACATGTGGATTTAAGATGCCATAAGCTGCTGATGTTAAAGGTGTGCCAATTTCAGAGCTTGTGCCAGTGCGCGCGCACACACACACACACACACACACACACACACACACACACACACACACACACACACACACACACACACACACACACACACACACACACACACACACACACACACACACACACACACACACACACACACACACACACACACACACACACACACAGTACGGACAGGTAGCATAGGGTGATTAGTTATTCCCTGATTTCGACATTAAAATGTTTTGAAGTAGGATGGCTGAATTCACCTTAAAGGCTGTTACTGCTACCATGTAAACTCTAAATTATTAAGATGAGGGTCTTTAGTCTATATGTAACTATAATGAATACGATGTGGGTCTGCCAGACTGAAACACTCGTTTGGAATTGGAAAGCAGAGTGCAATTAAGTGATGCCAGGTCTCTCAATGAGAACTGACAAAAGTCAGTGGGAATATATCATCTAAAGTGCCTGCTGCAGACACACTGACCCACCTGAGAGGGGTTCTGGGGCTGCCCAACATCCGTCGTGGCGAGCGGATTCTTGGCTCGAATGAGAACCTTTCTTTGATGTTTTCCAGGACTGACGGAGCGACGTATGTGAAACCCTACAAGAAGAAATGGCAGGTATGAAGACAGGTTATCTTTTGGGGCAATATGCCAACAAGCCAGTTTACCAGATGAAACCATACCCCTACAAAATGAAAGCTTGGGAGATGTAGTGGAGCTAGGAGTTACCAGGAAGGCTTGATTAGCACTCTCACTGAGTGTGGAGTCATCAGGGCTGTCCACTGGCGTCTGACTGGTGAACTTTGAGTCGAACTGACTCACGTCTTCAGCCGATTGCTGACATAGATGGAAGAGGTGACAAACACAGGTTAGGAGGGTGTGGCCACATGAATACATGTGTCTACTAACAACACGTAGGTTTGAAACAAGAGAAGACCTGGAATCCAGTTTACTCACATTTTGATTAAGACAGGAAACCAGAATTAAACTATCACTGCATTTCTTTCTTTGTATAATATTACAGACAGCAGCTGAACTATAAAAAGTATGTAGTTTGCATGCAGTGTGCATACCATTAGGACACATTTAGTCATAATACTATTTTGTCTTATTGCTGGTCGTTCTCTCTTGGCTGCTCAGTAGATCTGATGTCATTTCTGCTATACAGAGGATTGTGGGTCAGAACCGCCCAAAAAGTTGGTTTGCGCGATGTGAAATGCGACCATATGTAGGACATCCGTGTTTTTCTATTTTTGGGGCATATCGCATTTGACATCCCGTATGGGACATCATTATTTAATTTTTTCAAACATATTAAATGTCAGGGAAGTATGGGTAATGGAATGCATAGCATAATGTGTCTGAATCACACAAAAAACCTTGATTTGAATGAATTTGCTATATTTGTGAATTGACAATATTTTCGACATTCAACATTCTCACATTTCCCCGACTATAACTACAGGAAGTATCCCATTCAGACTTGGTCGAGGTCTGCACCACTGACACTCACCAGGAAGGGCTTGAAGGGAGGCTCCACTTTCCGAGCCAGTAAATCCTCCCAGTTGATGTGTCGAAAGAAGGGATGAGCCTATGTGGGGATATCAAATACAAACATGAGTGCTACTGTATGAACATAAAACATGACCTTCTCAGTCTGGGATATTGAAGAAAAAACTGCCACCCTTGCAGTAGCAGCTAGCTTTTACCCCCATTGTGCGAGAGTGAGTGTTAGTGTTAGTAACAGGCCTGTGTGTTTTCTCACCTGCACCTCCGTTGCGTCCCCTGCTCCCGCTCCTAGCCGTGACGAGGCGTTTCTCTTCAGCAGCTGAACCAAGCAGATGTTAAAATGTCAAAAAAGAAAAAGAACAAAAAAAAAAATAGAGATGTTTACACAACAACTCCAGGTCTATTTTTGGATAAACAGACAGGACATACCCGTTTGAGGAGGTCTCTGGCTTCTTGTGTGAGGTAGGGCGGCAGGCTGAGCTTACACTTTAGGATCTTGTCAATGGTCTTTTTACGGTTTTCACCAGTGAACGGTGGCTACGGTGAGAGAGAGAAAATAAAAGAAGAGAAAATGATTACCCAAACGCTCCAAGTTATCCTTTATATTTTATAATAGTTCATTAATAAATGTGAAAAAAATATTTTTATTATGCTGTAAAATGTTTTAACTGACCGCTCCTGTGAGCATGTCGTACATCAGAGCGCCCAGACTCCACCAGTCCACGGCTCTGTTGTGTCCGCTCCGCATCAAGATCTCCGGGGCCCTGAAATATAAGTGTGAGAGTGCACCTTTCCTCACTAATAAATTCAAGTTAACGAGTCGACAGAATGCACGGAAATAGTGTTTTAGTGAGTAAAAGGAAGCACGTTTTTTTTTGGAAGTGTATCCGAAAATAAGTGAGAGAGAACGTCTTACATGTACTCGATGGTGCCGCAGAAGGTGTGGGTGACTGTGCCGTCGTGAATGGACTCTTTACACAGCCCAAAGTCGGTCAACTTTACATGGCCTGGAGGCAAAAGGGCACATAGTCAGAGGAAGGTATTTAAACATTCTCACACCTCTCTGTGGCAGATCCACAAGACGGCGTAATGTGGTTATATTTTAAGGGTGAAATTACAAGAAATGAACAGCTTGTCAAATGGTGCAGAAGGGATTTGAGTTCACACACACCTTGGCTGTTGAGCATGATGTTCTCGGGTTTCAGGTCTCTGTAGATGATGCCCTTCTGGTGCAGATGGCCCAGAGCCATAGAGATCTCGGCCAGATAGAAACTACACAGAGAAAATCATCCATTAAATACTTTTCACTTCATGTCAAACATTTCTTGTCAACAGGGATACACAGGTCTGATGTTGCTATTTATACATTATTCATATGAAATATGTTTGTTTGCAGTTTAATATACATTAGGTGCAGATATCTAAATACAAAGTTTAACTGCTGAGCCAAACTGCTTTTAAATACTATTTCTGAAATACAATTTTTAACAGACACCCGCTGACCAATCAAGAGTATTTCCCATGATGGCTTCATAGCAGATACAGACAGTGTCCTGACAGAATAATGAAGGCTGCTTACCAGGCTGTGTCTTCCATGAAGATGCCCTCCCTCTCCAGCTGCATGAAAAGCTCTCCTCCTGCACACACACAGGCAAACACAAGTTAATGTTAACACACATACAGTACACAGTATAAATGCACATTTCATCTGAGCATCTTTTTTCTGTACTATAAGATTTGATTTTGCCAGCATGTATAAGGCCATTGGAAGCAAAGAGGTGCGAGTCTTTGGTACAACATAGAAATTGTTTGTGTGTGTGTATGTGTGTATCTTAAGACCTATGATAAAGCTGTATAAAAGCAAATACAGCAGAGTGAATCCACACTTCCACACTGTTTTTAAACGCTGAGTGTGTGTGTGTGGACGTGCGTGCGTGTGTACTGACCACTCAGGTACTCCAGAATGAGATACAGCTTGCCACCAGTCTGGAAGGCGTAGATGAGATCAACAATGAAGGGATGCTTGACTTCCTCCAGGATGTTCCTCTCTGCCTTGGTGTGGGCGGTGTCCTTGGCATTGCGTACAATCATGGCCTGGTAACCCCCCACCACAAAGAGACATATCGTTCATTTTCATTCTTAATATCTGCTTAAACTACTAACTTGAACGTTGAACAAGTAAGTTATGCTCTGACCGTGTCCTTAATTATCAAATAAATGCCACACTAAAGTTTTTTCAAACAAAAACCTTGCCTAAACCTTTAAAATGTAAAAATCTGGATTACAGTTCTACAAATGCATCATGGTGTCTATAGGCTGATGATCAATTCTGTGGTGCTATATTTGTGTGTACAGCCCAGTGCCCTCTGCTCCTTTTTACACACTCTCCCTGTTGGCCCTACTGCTCCTGTTACTGTTTGCTAACCACTTCTGTCAGAAAGCCAAAGAGCTGATAGCGCCCTATCAGCAACAACACTGTTTGATACCGGGATGGTATACAAGCTTGACACTCAGACTGAGGAAGTTATGTCAACATCACATTTGATTAAAAAGACTAAGAAAATCTGTCCAAAAGGAACTAACTGTCATTAATTACTGCAAAAAACTGGAACTGCTGAATGACACTATTGGCCATTCCTTTTTTAATAGCTGTATACTATAATCAGGACTCTTCAAACATCAAGCATCTCAGAATCACTGTGGTTTATTCTCAGAGTAGGACTGAGTTATTTATGAGCTTTCTCACACACACACACACAAATGCGCACACACACCGAGAGCAATGAATCAAAGTTCTTATTTAAGAGTTAACAATATGCCTCTTATGACACTCATTAACATCATACAATGAAAAACTAATGATGACTTTATGCAGTTTTTTCAATGTGCGAGTGACATTCAAAACAGGCTGAATTATAAATATTTATTTCATGAAACATACAAATGTTTGTATGTCTGTGAATAACTTTGATCTGCATTCATTGTAGGTATATGTTATTGTTTTTAAATTAAGTATACATTCATAATTTTGATTTTAGAATGATTAATAGAGTTACTCTAATTTTAAACTTTGGAGAAACTTGTTCTAAATAAAATGTTCAATTACCAGTGCTTCTGGAATGTATGTCTATTAGTCTCTTCCCTGACCACCTGCAGGGAAACTCTAAAACAGGTTCGGCAGCTGTCCTTAAATCTGAGCAAGACAAGAAAAATGTCCTTGGGTGAGATTGTTTCATAAAGTGCTCTCAGTCTGAAGCCTTGACACAGGACTGCAGACATGTCACTCTGACACCTTTGGGGCAAGTCCTGACTGATTTCTTACTCCGACATGTTTCCTAAGCCTCAAGACCCCTCACCAAAGCTGAGCTGCACATACATTACATGCTTGCCATTTCAAGGCTGCAACTGCTGGTTGAACTCTGGCAGGGTTCTTCTGTGTGTCACTGCTGGGGTCGTTTGAGTCAATGGAGCAGAAGCAAGTGTGAATATCAAGCCCAAATCTAATGGGGCTGAGGCAGAGTGCTTCGAGTGCCAAGGCTGCAGCAGCGGCGGCGCAGCGCACATGGCAATCTACCAACTAGCAGGGAAACCTTACCCCACACCACTGGCTTCAAGGACAGCCAACGTTTGCAAGCAGAAGCACCAGTATGTGTATTTGTACAAGTTTGTATAAGTTCAAGGGACACACACTGGGGCTGCTGTGTGTGCATCATCTCTCAAGTGGAAGTGGTTTAGGCAGGAGTGTGTTTTGACATTGTCCAGGGAGAACATAAAAGTACCTTTTTTAAAACTTTCATGGCAAATATTTTGCCCGTCGCAGCTCCCATGACTTTTCGAACTTGGAAAACCTGCACAGGAGGAATACTGATTAAACAATGTTTAAAACAGCCAAATCAACAACTGAAATGACTACAAGTATACAAAAAAATGCCTCGCATTATAAAAAGGAAAAAAGTCAAAATGTGTATTTTGGCTGTATGCATGAGTACTTTCTCTAGGGCTGTGTATCTGTGCCGTACCTTTCCGTAACCACCTTTCCCGAGGACCCGCAGCAGCTCAAAGCACTCGGGCTGGATGTTCTCCGTCCCCTGGTTGACGTTGTCCTCGGATATCTCAATCTTCTCACAGTCGTCCATGTTGCTGCAGACAGAGACAAGTTAAGGGCATCACGGTCAGGCTTTGTTCTGCACTGATGTCATCGGGGGGTTAGGGGACACACACACACACATGAGCATTGAAGGAAGGACATAGTATCGAACACTTACAAATCAAATCCACTGCACTGGTCCATGATGTCATTGAGTTGCGCCTGCAAGGGAAAGGGGGGGGGAGTTATAAATTGGATACTGGCTGCAGTCAGATATAGAATAAAGCTTGAGCAAATCTGATAAATAAATAAATGTATTTGAGATCACATCTTATGACTAAAATATAACTGCTAACATTTAGAGCTGCAGCAATGAATTGAATTACTGATCCAGAAAAGTAAGTAGTCTTAAGAGACTGTTGCTTTTCTCTGTTGTGGTACGAGTGTAAACTGAAAGTGAAAATGCTTGGCAAAACAAAAACAAGACATTTCAGGACATCACCGTAGGTTTGAGGGAACTGTGGAACGTACAAGGAGAAATTGTCAGATTAATCCATAGTGAAAATAATATTTGGCTGCAGCCTAGTTTACACTGTATGCCTACAAGTGGTGTTTCATCACATTCAAACAGAAGCGGTGTGATGTGACACTGAAACAATAGCTGCTGTGAAGAAACAGTTACCCAATCCAGGCCACATCAACATGGTGTAAGATATTTAGCAAAAGCCCCAAAGGTGTTTGTTTATCCATATCAAAGATATGTACATATTTGTGTGCAGAAAATAACTGGACATGGAACTGTTCAACCACAGCTCCTACTCCTCCATTAGCAGATGATAACGGTTTTGTTGTAATGGGATCACCCCCAGAGCTGGACACGTGCATGAAACATTATTCACACATCATTTAAGGAACTGTTATCTGATGTTAAATGTACAGTGTAAATATATAGCGGTGGTGTGTGGTGTTTGAGTCCCTGTGTGAACAGAAACACGCAGGCAGCAGCACTGACTTCACACAGAGCCACTCTGTTCAACTGTCCTGCCAAAATAAACTGTTGCACACCGAGCCACATTTATCACTGCAGCACCTTTGGCCAAGTAAGGCTCTGCTTGCACAACTCCTCCAACATGACAGCGATGGGTTTTAAACAAGACGGCGTTAGCAGCGCACGTATTTCATGGCTAGCAGTCGTTGCGTGTGAAATAATCAGAAGTGACAGCTCAGTCATGATCGCTGTCAAGCTAACGGCGGCGGGCTAGCATTAGCATGTGCTAACCCAGTTTGGAAAAAAGGCCCGAGAGCTCCGGCTGAGAGAGCAGGCCCGCGGTGGCTGGCAGGCGACCATGCTAACAGCTAGCTGCTGCTGCTGCTGCTGTGCATGGAGAGAGCTTTTTTTTTTTTTTTTTGCTGTGACAACTCTCGCAGTTCCGTTAAATATCTCCCATTAAAAAGTACCTCGTCGGTCTCATCGTCGGACACATTATCCTCCGGCTGGTCCAGATCAATGTCAAACACTCCAGCCATGGCAGCGCCTCGCTCGGATTGCTCTGTCACAGACCGCAAGAATAGCAGGCGTCCCCCACCTCATGGACATACACACACCGCCGCCATAACCGGCTACTACACTGAGCATGCGCACTGCGACACTCATCCAAAGGGGCGGTGACCTGGGCGGGACGACTTTGTTTTGTCATCAAACGAGACAAAACAGACATATAAAATATTAAATGAAGCCCATTTGATATTTACATTGACATTAAGAAAGTTAGTATAACAATAAAGCGAATTCAAATCCAAATCAAATGTGTAATCAATAAAGAAAAGACGGACATCCATTCCTCAAATTGATAAGTCCAAATGCTGGCCCCTTAAAACAAATATTCAGTTGCATTTAAACATTTGTGCACATAGGTCTACTCTATTACTATATGTATTCTGCCTTTTAATTAGTTCGTCCACAACACTTTTTAGCATTAACAAATACATTGACACAAAACTCATCCTACTACTATTAATGACAATAAAATATAAAATGTAAGATTTTATTTATTATTACTATTATTTATTATTATTATTATTATAACTGATTGTTAGAATAATTAATGTATTACCTTTTCTTCGGAGGGGGTGTTCGGGCAAGGAGTTTTATTTTGAAAATGTTGACAGTTGTAGCCGGAAATGCCGTTTTGACTTCTAATGGCGGCAGAGTATGGCACCGGCCAAGCTTTAAAACACAAACTTCAAGAAGCAGACAGCTCCACGGATACGGTCATGACACGTTTCGCCCACCGCGTGGATGCGCCGGTGCATTTCAGACCGGACGCTCTCGTAGTCCTACTCTGATCGGGGAAAAAACGATCGATCCTTGTGAAAAAAAGTGATTGCTCCAGTCCTCCTTACCTGAGTGGACGATGTCCATAGTAACAGTTCAGCTCGGTCAGTGCGGTAACCAGGTGGGTCACGAGCTGTTTGACATCCTCTGTAGCGATGCTCGAGATGGACAGAGGAGGGAGTACGGCGCAGCCAGCTGTGAGCGCTTCTTCCACCAAACCATGCACGGAGGTAGTAGGAAACTTCTCTTTTGAATACAATCTTATCTGCACACAGCACACCTGTTCACCTGTCATCATGTCTTCCTGTACTGTTAACCAGAACTCGTAGCCAGGGCGGTGCTGGTTGACATGGAGCCCAAAGTGATCAACCAGAGTATGGGCAAGGCTGCGAAATCTGGCAGGTGGAGGTATGGAGAGACGTCACACTTCAGCCAGAAGCAGGGCTCTGGAAACAACTGGGCTAATGGGTGAGGACACTTTAGACAGGAGGAGTACAGTGAAGCAGAGCTAAACATGTCAGCTCAAGGCTCACTAATTGTCAATTTTTCCTGGAGCTTTCAAACACATCATCAGTGCATGCTTGGTTTGTTATCATGGAGATGGATCTGCTGACAAATTGTTCCATTACATTATTTCAGAGCCCAAACCCATGTCTTCAAATGCCTCATTTTTGGTCATTCAACAACGGTCCAAAATCCAAAGACATTAAATTTTGCTGCATTCATTTAAAATGAATTGATCAAATCCTCACAATTCAGCTTGAAGCTAAATTAGTTCAACAATGGATTGCCAAAACAGTGGATCAATTAATTTAACTGTTTCAGCTTTAAAATTCACAAAATTGCTGACCTTACAAACACAACACAAATACAGGACAACTGCATGTTTGAGAATTAAATGGAACAAAGGCTGACAACGTGTGTGTGTGTGTGTGTGTGTGTGTGTGTGTGTGTGTGTGTGTGTGTGTGTGTGTGTGTGTGTGTGTGTGTGTGTGTGTGTGTGTGTGTGTGTGTGTGTGTGTGTGTGTGTGTGTGTGTGTGTGTGTGTGTGTGTGTGTGTGTGTGTGTGTGTGTGTGTGTGTGTGTGTGTGTGTGTGTGTGTGTGTGTGTGTGTGTGTCCACTAGGTACTGTGTCCACGGCCCTGGCCACAGAGAGGCGGTGGAGGAGCTGGTGAGGAGGGAGGTGGAGCGCTGTGATAGGCTGGCTGGGCTCATGGCTGTGATGAGCGTGGCTGGGGGAACAGGCTCCGGGGTGGGCACATACGTCACTCAGTGTCTCAGAGACGTCTACCCCAAGTCCTTCATCCTCAACCACCTCACCTGGCCATACGAAACCGGGGAGGTATGGAGATTTCATTTCATTTTTTCCATTTAACCTTTATTTATACTCGAGAGATCAACTGTGGGATGTCCCTCCATTTGCAATGATGTCGAGTCAAACGAGTGCAAAGCAAAAACAACAATACATACACATTATACAATGCAAATACACAACAAGCTGATAAAGAGACAATGACAATTGAAACCGTTAGACAGCAAAGAAGAATGGCTGCAATTAAAATGAAATGGGTGAAAGTACAATATAGCCTAATTAAAACAATTCCAGGTAGAGTTAGGCAGATTTAAGATAATATGTCTAAATTGTGTTAAAGGATATGAAGGTATTTATTTTAATTTGTTGCTGTAAATTGACCCAGGAGTCAGGAGCACTGAGGCTATTATATAAGCTGTCTTTCTCTCAGACCGGGCTTGTGGAACATATAACACGAGCATGTCAGTGGAGCGGGTCTGATGAAGCCCATCTGAAATTTGCAGCATTGCGGTCAAATAATGTGGTAGCATGGGGTAGATGGCTATCACAGCTAGCCTATGATGTTATCAAAGAATAATACTAAAAAAAAGAGAAAACTTCATATTTATTTTTCTTGACCTGTCCCCATTAGGTGATTGTCCAGAATTACAACTCCGTTCTGACGCTGGCCCACCTCTACCAGCTGTCAGACGCCATCCTGGTGCACGAGAACGACACGGTGCACAGGATCTGCAGTCAGCTGCTCAAAATCAAACACATCTCCTTCAAGGACGTCAACAGAGTAATCTCTCACCAGCTGGGCAGCGTCCTACAGCCAGCGCTCACTACTGACTCCCATGGAGTCTACAGCAGAAATCCTCTGGGTGAGAAAAGCCAGGATACGCCTACACACACACACACACACACACACACACACACACACACACACACACACACACACACACACACACACACGTTTACTTATGTCACTTTTGGGGACCTCACAATAATTTTACATACATTTCCTGGGGACTTACCGTAAACCTAACCACATCCAGGACATGCCTTAACCTATCCGGGCGTTATCCCATCCTTAACCCAACCCTAACATTATCCCTAACCACTGAACCAAAAATCCGTGTTTTAGCGACTGGGGACATAGCTTTTTTTCCCCAGTTGCACACGCCGTCAACAGTCTTAGGTCTAATGCCCCTGAAAGTGACTTAATCAGAACTCACTCACACACGCACACACACACACACACACAGACAGAGCAAGAATTCCACAGGCCATGGATTTTCTGGATTATCATTGGAGGCGTAGTTTACACAGGGGAACATTAGAGCATTGGTTAAATTCTTCAGAAAGGTTGCTTCAAAGGAAAGTAGCAGAATGTGTACACTAAATGTCCCACTTTCAAGACATGGAAGGAACAGACACAGAATCACCTTCTAGGACACATGCCAGGCATTGAAGTCTCAGTCAGGTCATTTCAAGTGAAGTCGGGTAGGAAACCAGTGTACATTTTGTAAATGAAAACCTGTATACTACAATATTGTTAACTAGCAATATTTTATTCTATGGTGATGATGAAAAGTTACGCACTATTGCTTTAAACTAGCAAACCTGTCAGTCAAACCCTCACACGCTAAATCTAATTGCATTATGTAATCTGATCCCAGTGAGTTGTATCCCTACTCCCTGTCGTCCACGCTATCAGGTGACCTGGTGAGCGCCCTTGTGTGCCACCCGGAGTACAAGCTGCTCAGTGTGTGCAATGTCCCTCAGATGCCTAGCTCCTCCATAGCCTACAGCACCTTCAGCTGGCCAGGCCCGCTCAGACACTTACGACAGATGCTCATCTCCAATACCAAGATGGAGGAAGGCAAGTGTCTGTCAGAATTTGAGTTTCTGCATGTGAAAATCCCTCAGTTACAAAACCACGAGGCACTGCTTTAGGATAATGTTTTTTTTTTTCCTGTCACAGGTATAGACTGGCAGGTGCGTACGCCAGCAGGCTCTGAGCGCACCAGAACTCTCACAGGAGCCAGCTTTAACACCTCTCTGGCCAACCTGCTCATACTGCGAGGGAAAGACGTCTACAGCGCAGACACAGGTGAAATGAGAGATGGTGGAAATTAATGGATTTTTTATTTTATTTTTGAAATGGGAAAACTTGATGGGAGTCAGCTATTCTGGGGAATGCTTCTGGTCAAGATCACTTCTTGTCGAAATCAGTGATTATTTCTACTTGGGGAAAAATCCAGTGTTAATACACATCGTAGGCTCTGTTAACATGCATGTTGCTTTCTACGGGGGCCCCCCCTTTTTTTTTTTTACAAACCCATAGACAGAGGCTAGGCTGTGTATTAACACCAGGTTCTTTGTCAACAAACACACATTATCAACAGGTAGCGGATAGTAAGGACATATTCGATGATTTTGACAACAAGCATTCTCAAGAATTGCTGACTCACTTTAATTAGATATTGATTGTACTTGATCAATTATGTCTTGCGAACAGCATCAACAGCTTTTCGTTTTGTAACATTTCAGCTTCTCAGATAGCACAGAAAAAATATGTGAATTACGTCCTGTCCACAGGTTGCTTTGAGGACCCGGGCCTGTACACCTCCTGGCTATCGTCAGCAGAAGCTTTCAACCTGTGGAAATCCCCTGTGCCTTTTAACAAGTATGAGAAATCGGCTACGCTGGTCTGTAATAGTCAGTCTCTGCTCAGACCTCTGAATAACATGGTGGGAAAAGCCTGGAACATGTTTGCGTCCAGGTCAGTCTTAAGGTTGATATAGAATAGCTCCTCAGTGTTCAGTTGTTTTGGTTTGTTCAGCATTAAATGTATTTGTTCTTTTACTTTTCCTCTGTCACAGAGCCTACATCCACCAGTACATTAAATTTGGGATCTCAGAGGAGGACTTCCTAGACAGCTTTACATCTCTTGAGCAAGTGATCTCCAGCTACAGTCAACTGGGGAAGACTTGACAAACACCATCTTGCCTTTGGACTGTGATCGGATTGTATATGGACACTGCAGATGCATTTTTTAAATTATTTTTTTAATCAACTTGTTTACAAAACAATTCTTTGGTTTACTGAACGGTAAACGAATTCCGCGACTTTAGGGTCTGCAGTGAAAAGGCCTGAAATTATTACTAGGACACACACTCAGTGCCTCTTCAAGGGGAAAATGTGAGAGCTATTTTATTAAATTATTTTATTATTATGGACTTTGTGTTTGACATTGTTTGGTCAACTGCTTTGACAAGAGGCATTTAAAGTGATATGGAAAATGAATAGCTCAGCATCCATGCCAACAAAGCCTAACTATGATGGTTGGAAAAGTGTGCACAGCAATTATTAGGAACAGCAAAACTGCACATAAAAAGAAATGACAAGGGCATCTGTTCACTTATTTTTCATCACTTTATTGTTAATTTAATTGCATACATAATAGTATTCCCAGAGCTGGGACGAGCGGCATAACATGAGTTGTTTCAAAAACATCTAGTCGTATCCACACGTGCAGTCTTGGCATGAAGCAAGCAGCACGATGGAAATGCTGAAGGAACCTCAACTTCAGCCAGCCTACAGACCGCTGTTGCCGTGCAACTTTAAAACAGCCAACACCAGTCTGATAAGCTAGCTGACGGGGCGGGAGAATGGTCCACCAGAATCTGTATGGTTCAGGCAGCACGGGGAGGATTTGGAATTCAAAAGGTCAAACAGACTATCCTGAATCAGGTTCTGAACATTCAGATCAAGTACACAAAAACGGCAAATTGAGTTGCGATGCAATTCTAAAAATTCCAGAAAGTGGTAAAATGAACAAATTGAGAGCTGAAGTGTTCACTTACCTTAAAGAAAATGAATCATTTGGTCCTTGGTGTGTGAAATAAATTACAACATTTGTTAAACATCTCAAGCTCATCAGGATGAACATTTTAAAAAAGTGAATGCTGTCCTGTAGGAGAATACAAAAAAAATGACAAAACAAGTGCCATGATTTACATGTTTTATATATGATCTGATTCAAGATTCAACCTAAATGTACAGAATAGAAATGGGACTAGTTAGCAGAGAGTACAATGTCACTTTACAAATGATATTTTTTTTTTTCCATTTTGTTGCTGTTTTGGTTCAACTCATGTCCACACAGATCATTAGAATAGAAATACATCCGCGCATACTGTCAAAAAGAGATTAAGATATTTACACAATGTGCAAACCATCAATACCACACTGTTTTAAGTTTGATATTGCTTTTTTTCCACCAATTTAAACCAACAATTCCAGAGACAAATAAAAAACAACAGGATGAAAACATAAGGAAAATAATATCCTGACAAGAAAGACCACCATTAGCAGTTATCTAGGCAGCACACTGTACAAACAAATCGAGATCCATCCATCCACACATAATGTTACAAAATTAAATAAAAATCAAGTGTTAGAAGTCAATAACTATACTCAAGGGAAGCCAGACCTTCCCGTCTTGCATAAGGCATAGCATCTGATGGGCACTGCCCGAACACAGCAGTCCTCACCGAGCCGCTGCTTTACTTCTGAGGTCAATGAAAGGGTTAATTTAACGTTAAAGTAACGAGTTAAGATCATCAATAGAACCAATGGCACTACACACACCTACAGAGTGAGATGAGAGGAAGAACTACAAAACCTGAAGAGGGACAGACGGTAAACAGCACACACACACCCTCAAAAGCACGCACACACACACACACACTCACTCACTCATACACACACACACACACACACCGACAAATAGTGCCTGGTTTTTGGAGCGTTCAGCCTCTGAGAATGGATGGTGGAGGGGGTGAGGTTTGCTGTTAAGTTGTGAGTGGCTGGGGGCAGCAGCAGAAACACAGTCACTTGGATGTTTGTACTGCTTTGTCTTGTCATCACTTGGTCTTCTCCTCGGAGTGCCTCTGCTGCTGCAGGCGCTTGGCGTAGCTCTGAGCCATGGAGTTGACGATGGAAGTGACAAAGTAGCAGACCATGACCAGCACCACCTTCTCAAACACCCACGACAGCCAGTTCTCATCCTAGAAAGACACCCACAAAGAAAAAGGGTGCATGTGCTGTTAATGACCACCATACAAGCACACTGTGACATTACATTTCATTTCATTTAACTTGTATTTATCCTCGAGAGACCAATTGAGGGGTGACCCTCATTTTCAATGAATTCTGGTGTGAAATATTGAGATTGGTATGGTTGCAAATAAATTGATAAATGATGATTTAAGGATAAAACCAGTGAAAGAAGGAAACAATCCTGTGTTAGTTGGCCAATAAGTAATTGCAGTTACAGAAATGCCAAAGATGTGTTTGAGATGTAATTTAGAAATGGTTTCTCAGTTACATAGTTTGTCCACCAGAGAGCACTGACAATTATATTGGTCAACCGTTAAATGTCCCACCATAGACACATATCTAATATAACCATATTCTTCTGCCAATATTTGATGAAATGGTCCTAGTGTTTAGACAGTCTTGGAAATGTTAAGGCCCCAAGAGTAATACAAAAAAAGCTTCCATACATATAGTTATGAATTCTTAACAAATACAAACAGCATTAAAGCTCTTGTATTGATGTATTGCTCTTACCGATGGTGCGCTTGACCCAGCATGGTGCAGCTTGTTCCTCTGTGCCTCCAGGTACTGGCTGAAGGGCTTCTGGAGTGATGGTCCCACTCTGGGCACAGACCTGACATCACCACGCCCCCCCAGCATTCATCCAAACAGGAAGGCAAAGAAAAGAGAGAAAAGAGACAGGGAGAAAGAACATTAATTCACTTACCCTTTCAGCACCCTTCTTTTCACATGGAGCCCAGAGCTGAAGCTTTAGAATCTGAACACTCATTCCCTGTAAGAGCCTCAAAGTGCAGCTCATGAAGGCTTCTCTTTTCCCAGAACACTAGCAGAGGCCCCTACTGATCCACCAGTCAAGCCGCATCCCCTCTAACAGCTGGCCTTGTCCTCATGTGAGGACCCTCCATGGAGCTTCCACCATCTCTACTTAGTGCTGTGAGCAGGAGCAGGCAGCAGAGAGGACTGAAGCACAAACTCCTCAGCCCTCCTCTTATACTCCTCAGCCCTCTATAGGAGCCTGTGTCAGCCCCTTGAATCAGGAAGTGACTCGACATGATGTCATCACCTTTACCACTATTGCTGCCTTTCGGGGTGGAAAAGACATCCAATCAGGGCGTGCGCGTGCCCTTATTAGGCCGTGTGGATTAGCTCACCGGGGGGGGGGGGGGGGGGGGGGGCAATCGTAATGGATACCATTTTATCAATTCATGTCATGTAGTGGCGAAGGTGCTGTACTTTTACCATTCGGTCAGCAGTGGTACGGTGAAGAGGGATCCCTACATGATGCAGAACTTATCATTACCACGGAAAGAAAAATACACTGCAGCCTTCCCTTCTCTCCCTGGTCAGGACATAAACAGGTTGTCAAGACTAGGCTAGACTAAGCTACTGAATTTAGACAATTTACTTGAGAAAACACCAAAAGGGAAGTGGGTAATTGCTGATTTCAAATAATCCTCACTAGTTTTGACTGACTCATTCTTGTTATCTCACCCACTTTACATGCAAACACATGAAAAACATCCTGTATCAGCACTGGAACACTGTCTGCACGCATCATAGCGAGTCACCAAGGGCCATGAGAATTTCATGGGAAAGAACCTTTTATTCTTAATCCAAGAGAAACATGTCCAAACATGGAATCACCACCTACCTGGACATTACATACATGTAAGTGGTCATTTAACAACCAATACATATCCATAAAAAAAACATTAAGAAGCTCCTATGGACATGTTATTACAGTTTTTCTAAGAGATCAGCATGAAGTCTGACTAAACATTTTTCATAATGACAATTCATGCCTATCGGCATTATTTAAAAAAAAAAATAGTTTTACTTCAAGCCAATTTCAACATTTCCAATCTTGTTTGAAGACCAACAATTAGTGTGTTCTTCTACTTCTGATAAATTGGCTAAATTTGATATTGGTTAAACCAGTCAAAGAATGTTTTTCTACGTCCATGATAATGTTTCTCGCCTTGCTGGGGAATTTCAAGTCAAAGCTTAACTTGGTGAGTCAGACCAACATGTTCAGATGGGACCTCACATGCCTGACCACCAATGCTGCTGAAATGAATTGCATGTGGAGGTTATTTACGGGGGGGGGAGAAACCCTTTGTGTGGAAAAATGCATGCACCTAAACCCCCCGCAGTGAAGTGAACGCATTGATTCATGCAGGATCCCTAATCAGTGGTCAAAGAAATGAATCTGAAAATGTTTACAAATGCATAGCCGACCATGAAACCACAGTGGAATAGATGATGACTTCACAAATACCTGATAAATGCAGTTATTCCACACACACGTACACGTACACACACACACAATATAGAGAGACACTTACCCAATGAGTGACACCATTTGCTCCACTATGTGCTTACTGAAGGTAATGATAACGAATAGTTTCTGTAAGAAAACAAGGGAGAGAAAGATTAATGAACTTTAACCCCATCCCTTTCTGTTCATATCTATCTATGGTTCATATGCAGGCTTGCAGAGGTATACAACACACACACCAACATTCTTTTTCGTTTTTATTATAGGACAACTGTTTTACAGGACACACAAAGGGAAACAATTAATAACAAAACAATGAAGTGTCTCTAAGGAAACATAGATTAATAGACATATATTGCGTTTTTTTAGTGGCACTGTGAGAAATTGAGGCCACATCTGCCACTATCTACAGACACGCTAATTACAACATTTAAAGCTGGCAGTTAAAGACCCTGCTAGGGTATTTGTGCGGTTTGAAAAGCACCCGAGTGTGCGTGGGGCGGCAAACCACAATATACTTCTCCGGTCCTGAAACTGATCAGCTTTTAAAACTGCATGACACATGGCCCCCTGGACAAAATCAGACAGGATATGACCCGTGTATGTCCAAGAGGTTCAAGGTACAAAAAAGAAGTCAATACAATAGAGTCTGCCCCTGCAGCCTCTACAGTCTGCTCAATTTCCTTCTTTCTTACAGTCTACCTTCTCATGTCCTACATCCTCCATACCTCCTGCTGCCTCACAAGCCCCTTTGTCTGAAAACTTTCACAGTGAGATCACCCACTGGTACCACCAAGAGACGGATAGGTTTAGTTTGTTAAAGACTCCCAGCGACTCATACACACTCAGACTCTCTTAGTATAGGTTAGGTTTATATTAGTCACTGGTGTGGCAGACTCAACAATACACTACGCAATTAACTTCTTACTTCTTTCTTTTTAAATCTGATGGATTTAAAAAAAAATCAAAACTCTTGTTTAAGACTTGTTAAAAGCATCCCTCCTTTCATCTGGAGCCTGTTTATATGGTCTGGATGAATCCTGCAACTAAAACAAGGATAAAGGAATCCCCAAAAGGACAAGAGCAGCACCAGTCAGAAATAGTTCAGTTAGAATGAGTGCACAATTAGGAGTTTCTCACAGCCACCACCGACTCATGATCTAAGCACTAGGTCTGATCTCAGCTCCCCCACAGGTTCTGAGGTAGTGCGGGTTGGTTCAAAGTGAATCAGCGGTGCATTCCCTCTTTTTTCTTAAGAGTGATTTTTTTTTTACATGCATTATTACGATGTGGACAGAGAATTGGGTTGACATGAAAGAAAAATGTTTAGTCATATTTGAAGCCAAGACGCTGCGTGTGTATGGGCAGAGATTTGTGTCAGTAGAACTTGAATTCGAATTGATAGAACTTGAATTTGAATTGATCAACTTGAATAGGAATTGATCAACCTGCATTTGAATTATTGATACTTGAATTCGAATTTATACACTTGAATATGAATTATCCATTTGAATTTGAATTAATTGTACTTGAATCTGAATTTTATTTACTTGAATCTGAATCAGTTAATATTCCAAATGACTTTCAAATAAAAATTCAAAATTCAAGTTTTCAAATTCAAGTAGAAAAAATTCAAGTAGAAAAAATTCAAGTAGAAAAAATTCAAGTTGAAAAAATTCAAGTAGAAAAAATTCAAGTTGAAAAAATTCAAGTAGAAAAAATTCAAGTTGAAAAAATTCAAGTAGAAAAAATTCAAGTTGAAAAAATTCAAGTAAAAATGTGCACATCCGGTTTCTTTGAGGAAGAGCAATCGAGTGCAGATCTCTGATCCTAGGCTACAGCGTCTGGCCGGTGACCGTTATTTAACGTTCAGGAAATATAAAGTCATACATTAATTTGTTTAATCATCGTCTGTGTTTTTGACCTCTTGTTTTATAATCAGACGTGTCAGATGAATCGACACATTTATTGTGATTTTTTATTATTCTTCTGCAGCTGCAGTTGGTGCTGAAAATAAATTGCAAACTGCGCACTTACAGATGCCACCTCAGGCTTAATATTCACCATTTGCTTAGCTCTATTGATAATAATAAAGAGAAGCTTTATTTAAACACTGTCCGTGACGGTGGTGATTGATTCATTGTAACTTTGTTTGCTAGATAGAATCTCACAGAGGGAAGCGGCTGTCTCCCCTCACATTATGCCTACATGTTCTCTATAGGCACGCAGTCAGTCTTGCGACACAGCGCTGTGTTCTAATTAAAACCCGACAGGAATAAGTTGGCTACAATTGCCCCGCACGGCCGCCGAATAGTCGAATCTCTGGACTGAAAAGGCAGATGTGGCGGGGGGCGGCCGCTTGTAGGTTCGCTCGGTCGAGAAGGCGACTGCGCCGGGCATCACTGAGCTTCTCCCCGCGGGGAGAGTCAGCGAGTCGGGCAGGGCTGGAGCGGCTCTGCCCCCAGCTACGGCGCATGAACCACCGGGGAACATAGGACCCTTTTTTGGAAAAACGGGGAACATAGGACCCTTTTTTTAAAAAGGCAGTTGTACTGCCATGCAAGCCGCACATAGAGGCTTGGCGAGCCGCGCTATGAGTAACGCTGCTATAAACGATGCCCTTTCAAACCCAATAGGTCTAGGCCTAATTTATTTCAACTGTTCGAGATCTGACAACTGTACGTGCAGTCATGCATAAACACTTAGGCTACAATAAATAGGCGTGAAGATAAATACCTAACAATAGGCTATTAGAATTAGGCTACTAAGTGAAATGAGTGATGACAGTCAGATAGGCTAGTGGAGACTGACAGCTGAGTGCTGTCTGATAAGCCGGACAGAGAGCGTCGGAGGAATCCTCCGTCTCTAAACATGTGAAAAAATTAATAAATAATCAATTAGCTTATCTATAAATAAGTTTGCCATGTTACTGTTTATTGTATTTAGGATTTTAGCTCATTTGGACGCTGTTTGACCGTCTGTTTTCATTGATATAGCTTATTGGCGATATTATAACTACCTTTCATTACTGAAACGTGATTAGTGTTCTAAAAGATACTTCGATTATAAAACAAGAGGTCAAAAACACAGACGATGATTAAACAAATTAATGTATGACTTTATATTTCCTGAACGTTAAATAACGGTCACCGGCCAGACGCTGTAGCCTAGGATCAGAGATCTGCACTCGATTGCTCTTCCTCAAAGAAACCGGATGTGCACATTTTTACTTGAATTTTTTCAACTTGAATTTTTTCTACTTGAATTTTTTCAACTTGAATTTTTTCTACTTGAATTTTTTCAACTTGAATTTTTTCTACTTGAATTTTTTCTACTTGAATTTTTTCTACTTGAATTTGAAAACTTGAATTTTGAATTTTTATTTGAAAGTCATTTGGAATATTAACTGATTCAGATTCAAGTAAATAAAATTCAGATTCAAGTACAATTAATTCAAATTCAAATGGATAATTCATATTCAAGTGTATAAATTCGAATTCAAGTATCAATAATTCAAATGCAGGTTGATCAATTCCTATTCAAGTCGATCAATTCAAATTCAAGTTCTATCAATTCAAATTCAAGTTCTACTGACACAAATCTCTGCCCATACGTGTATGGTATGTGCTGCCTGTATGGTTTGGTTTAACCGCTGCAGAAAACCTGGTGTTACTTGAGGTCTTTTTGATAGTTTCTAACCGCCTCTGCTTTAACCTTTTAGTTGAGCCACCGACCTGTATATGCATCTTGATGATGGCTTTCCCAATTAGAGTCGCTCCAAAGAAGGTCCAGAAGGGAACAAGGAAATGGCCACAAGTTATTCCAGCCAGGTCAAAGAGAGGATTAGGGATCTGAAAAAACACACACACACACATTTTCATCCATAATGATTAATGTTTGTTCAAATGAGGAAATCTCAAATACGACATACATTTTGGATCATGCATGTATATAGAAATTGCATTGATTTGATAAACGACCTCCAATAAGTTTTAACTTACAGAGGCACAAGCCAAGATCCCGAAAAATCCCACTTTCTGCACCATATGCTGGACTCCCAGTTTTGCTCTTGTGACAAAATCCTGCAAGAGATTAAAAAAACAACAAAAAAAACATCAGTGCTGTCAGATATGAATGGGTTTTCCCTTACTCTTACTTGCTTTGTACTATACTACACTGCAACACAATTTCTTTTAAATACATGGGTGTCTCTAAATACATATCTCCCTTTTATTCTTTCCTTAAAATAACCGCTGTCTACTTCTCGCACATGTGTGGGTTTTTAACCAAACTAAAGTGTCTGCGATGTTATTTCAAGAAATGAGAGCCTTGGTGAGTGTACTCCGGTAAAATATATCTGCTATTTCTGGGCACTGAAAGATATATGTTTTTTTGTTTTGACGACTTGCGGGGGTGAAATGTCTGTGGTTACCTGGTGAAGCCAATGCGGGAAGGAGATTAGGAGGCAGTTTAGAGTGCTGGCGTCTCATCAATGTCAAATTTGAAAGCAATTTATATTTAAGTTTAGTCTAACTAATTTGCATTTCAAATGCATATAAGTTTTTACCTCAACAACACTTCTTGTAGTCAATATTTGCTGTGCATATATGTTCATTGAGAATCTTGATCCCCTCATGAAGATGTCACAATAGCCCTAATAGAGACGTCCAAGTGACAAGATCTGATTTTTTTTCAAGTTTGTTTCAGTATTGTATGTGCTTTTTCCCCTTGCTAGTGATGTGAAGTGTCAGACTCTTTAGTACAAAATATTCTGTGGCACTACTAATGAGGATGTCTTGACACCTTCCTGTATTTCTTGAATTGATAATACAGTTTAAAGCAAAAGGTGTTCGCTGTGGATAAAATGAACAAAAAACACCTCTAAGTGACGGCTTTGTCTTTGAACACTGTGACACGCATTCCCATGAAGCATGTGTTCCTCCAGTCTAAACAAAAGAGCTTTGACTCGTGAAAGAGATTGTTGCTTAGAAAAGCTAAGACAACGCATGTGTGGCTACATCCTGAACACATTCCCAATGATGAAAGACATGTGATGTGTGGTTAGCCCTCTTCAGCCCCCTTAGCCCAGAACCACTGAAGGGAGAATATGTGACAGAGACGATGTACACAAATTCTCTGTTCAAGTTCTGCTGACTCAGCATCAAATCTCGGCCGACTCCAGTCATGTGCAGTTGGTTCCTGAAAGAGCTGTCTGTCATTCAAATTAGAGGCCGGTGAAAAGAGTGAAGGAGGGAGGGAGTGAAGCCCGAGGGATGATTAAAGGGGGAGCTGTGCTCAGGGTGACTCACCCACAAACAGACAGATTTACTGGAAGTGTAAGGGTGGGGGAGGAGGACTTCACCGAAGTCACATGGTACTTTAAGACCAATCACTGGACAGTGGCTCCATGGTCAGTTGTGCATTATAAGGATGAGGACAAATCAGACATGATCATATTGGGTGGGCTGACAAAGTGTAAATATCTAACACCTATCTTAATATGGAACCAAACTGAGGGATTGTTTCTTCAATGTTCAGTGTAGTTGCTGTGTGTTTTCAATGGAAGGCATGCTTGACCCTGTTCTACCTTTCTGTTCAAATATGGCAAATTTGGGAGGACAAGAATTAACCTATTTTCTGCTTTAATTAAATGAAGTAAAAAATTATACACCATACGTTAAGGTTTCCAATTTGCCACCACAACTCAAATGAAAAGCGCATCAGAGGTAGGTAATGTTCCTTAAATCTTTACACAAATGATTCTTTGTATTAACAGTATGTGCCAATGTATAAGTCCTGCAAAAGAAAAGTTTGTGTGCAACTCAGACCTGAGCGCCCTCTGCCTGCTCCAGCATCTCCTCAAACTCCTCGTAGTCTTCATCATCTGGATCAGCTCCTGACTGACGCGCCGCTCTGGCCATGAAATATGGAGGCAGCTCTCCGATGGCAGTGCCTGCCCCCTACACCAAAACATAGTCCATGTTAAATTCAGTACTTCTTTAACACACACACACACACACACACACACACACACACACACACACACACACACACACACACACACACACACACACACACACACACACACACACACACACACACACACACACACACACACACACACACACACACACACACACACACACACACACACACACACACACACACACACACACACACACACACACACACACACACACACACACACACACACACACACACACACCTGAATTTGTTTACCACAACTGCTTTGTGTAAATTAATTAACACATACCTTGGGGCTGAGAATAAGATACCAGAAAAGCCTTTTTAAGTTGTAATAACATTCTATCGTTTGTGCACTGGCATGATTGGAGACCCAATTCTTGGTTTCCAGCTGTCAGAGTGCCACCCACTGCTTGTGCTGCCAACATTCTTGCCATTTTTCCAGTGCGGATCACTGTATTGTCTCTTTATTCAAACTACAACTCACCCACATGCAGGCCTCCAGGCGGACCTTTGACATGATTGAGAAGAGAGTGATGCTTCCCTCTAGTCCTCCGTCAGGACAGACAATCTGGTCTGGGTACGGAGGCTCTGGGAAGTCTGTGGAGCCACACTCGTATGCTGCCAGGGTTACTGATGCTATGTGAGGACCCTAAGGGAGAGATAGGGAAAGATGGTTAGGAATGAGCTCCTTTGATGGACTGGAAGCCAGTGGGAGGCAGACCAACACATGCAATTATCATAGGTCATACGTTTTTAGTATACCCTCATTGATTGGTGAAAAAATTGTTTAGGAACACTTCTCAGTATAAGTATTTGTATAACCTGCTGTTGTATGGTTAAACACCGATCGTGAGCTTACAGTTATCTGCCCAAAGTTACAGACACACGGCAACAGTAGCTGAGTCACAGTCTCCCTGACAGTTAGGTTTATCATCCTTTATCATTTTGAAGCTGTCTGGTTAGGCCGAGCCACCTGGCTTCAATTACACTTGGCCCCACACCTGTGAATACAACACAGCTATTCCATTATGCCTGCTTAAGGTGATACAGGCAACACTGACAGTAGATTGACAGCGCACAATTATTCTGCGTTGACTGTGAATGCTCCCCCACAGCAAGTCTCCACCGCACGCTGAGTAAGAGCACACAGGAGGCTTCTTTAAGTTTACAAAACACGCTCTGTTTCAAAATGACTGGCACATCTTCATGACAAGACAAGTCGGCAAGAAGAAACTAAGCTGTGATTCAAACTCTGTAAACCAAATTGTGACAGATAGACATCCAGTGGCCCTCCAGTGAACTCAGCGCAGTGAAGAAAGCACATCAGAACTATTTGCATACAAGGCAGAAGACCACTTATTTGCTCAGTAACCATTTAGTAAGTGGATTTCATCAAGTAACCATCAAATGAAATGACTGCCAAATGTTCTGTTATGAGAGCCTTACCGGTAGTGGGGTAGATATGTGAAGTTTTTTGGAAAGGTGACACAGCAGAAAGGCCCACGGGGTCATTAAAAAAGGCTTTATCCTCTTAGCAGCATGAATGAGCTCAGCAAATTTTACGGCAATCTGCTTTCACATTTTGACCTTGGGAGTTGTTCATAAAAAGTGCTAAATTCTGGGGAAATCCAACTATTATTTTTCAAAAGTAAAAATAAATTGTGTTGGTGGAGCTCAAGTTCTTACTTTATAGTGGCATGCAGCTCGCAAAGTGAGTCGACATCCTCTGTGAATTACAGAATTAATGAGAGACTGGACACTAATAGACCAAAAATCCTGTTCTAAAACCAAAAGAGATTGGTGGACAATGTGGTGGATCATCATGGCTTGGTGATTTGATCAAATATGCACATCTACAAGTACAAGCAAGAATATATAAGCAATGACTCCCAAAACATCACAATGAATCATAACATCATACTGGTGGTGAGTGAATCCCCTTTCCCATGAGCACAATGACTTCATGCTCTCTATGGGGCTATCTATTAATGCGTCTGGGTTGAGGTGGAGTAACTCTGCTGGTGGTGGGAGATGTGTTTTTTTTTCCCCCTTCAAAATGAAAACCGGGAGTTTCCTGCCTATGGCTGACATCAACACCGAGTAGGCAGTAGTGATAGGAGCTGTTGGTCTGTGAATAGGAAATAGTCTTCTTATGAGCAGAAGGCTTACATCATGTGAACAAGAACAGCTGGTCGCAGGATTTGAGCGATGCTTTGCAAGGTTCTGTGGATGCAGCGGATTGGGATAAGAAACCAAAATGACACAAAGTGCTGGACATCATTGGCAGCTTGACAGACCGTGTCCGTCCAAGTATCAACTTTTGAATGACTAACACCCTTTTCAGTAGAGAGGTGTGCTAACTATTATAATTCAATTTGATTGGGAGGGTTTTACATGGTATAAGTGTATCTAATATGGAAGCTAGAGAGAAGCAGATGCTCCAAGAAGATGAGGTTGGGATATAAACAAGGGGAATAAGATGAAGGATGCCTGGGTAGCCAGGAGAAGGCAAGAGAGCTGAACCACTTCAAGCCATGCAAAAAGCTTTTCCCAACAATTACAACCCCGTTCAACATGCTGTTGAAAGTATTGTATCTATGGTCAATTAATAATGACTAAAGATAATAGTCAATTAAAGGGCAATGCACATACATAACACTACATTCTAGTATGTTTGGCCATAGTGGGGAATCCCTCAGGCTACACCTCCAATGGCTGATGAGACTTACAGAAGTAGGATCTTCCTAACTTTCAAAAGAAGGGGTTCAAACAAAAGTGTCCAAATAAAATAATGTCCTGCTGAAATATGAAGCATAAAAAGAAAAATGCTTTGAAAGACTGGGAGGTACTACTCAAATTATTGGGATGGCTGATTTCCATTGTATTCTGTAAGATTAAGGTTTTAATCATTTTCAAGTGTGCAACGTCAGGTTGAGACACATAGGAGATAGACTTGATCAGAAAAGCCTCTAGATGGCCATCACGTGTTCATGAGACACAAAGGGAAGTCGCTATGAAAAAAAGTGTCTTTAAGTGTCTACAATCCAATAGCAAATGTGGTAACTATAAAACATCATGTGAGCTTTAAAGCATTAATGGAAGGAGTAGACATCAGCTCGGAAAAACAGGAAGGTTACAGTTACATCTTTTTCCATTGTTTCATTATAATGGAAATAGCTGACTCAGCTGGCCCACATCAGCACGTTCTACACAACAGAAGCCACATCATCAGCCGAAATCAGACGATGTTTCAGAATTTCTTCCTCTCTTTCATGTAGCTAAATTCTGCTTTTTTTAACCACGACCAAGACAAATGACACACATTTTGGTGAATCAGTCATACAGACATTCTGTGACTGCCTGATTTGGTTAGTTGTGTACAGAAGGGTGGCAAAATGAAACAAGTAGAAGAGAGTGAATATACAGTGCCTTGCAAAAGTATTCATACCCCCTGAACTTTTCCACATTTTGTTAAATTACAACCACACAGGTTAATTTATTAAATTGGGATTTTATGTGATAGACCAACACACAGTGACGCACAATTGTGAAGTGGAATGAAAATTAAATATGTTTTACAATATTTTTTATAAATAAAAAACTGAAAAATGTGGCGTGCATAAGTATTCAGCCCCCCTGAGTCAATATGTTGTAGAACCACCTATCTCTGCAATTACAGCTCCAAATCTATGTCTCCACCAGCTTTGTACATCTACAGACTGACATTATTGCCCATTCTTCTTTGCAAAATAGCTTGAGCTTCAGATTCTGCGTCAGGTTGGATGGAAAGCGTCTGTGAACAGCAATGTTCAAGTCTTTCCAGATATTCTCAATTGTATTTAGGTCTGAACATTGACTGGGCCATTCTAACACATGAATATGCTTTGATCTAAACCATTCAATTGTAGATCTGGCTGTATGTTTAGGGTAGTTGTCCTGCTGGAAGGTGAACCTCCGCCCCAGCCTCAAGTCTTTTGCAGACTCTAACAGGTTTTCTGCCATGTATTTGGCTCCATCCATCTTCCCTTCAACTCTAACCAGCTTCCCCGTCCCTGCTGCAGAAAAGGACCCCCAAAGCATGTTGCTGCCACCACCATGTTTCATAGTGGGGATGGTACGTTCAGGGGGATGTGCAGTGTTAGTTTTCCACCACACATTGCATTTTGCCAAAAACTAAAATGTTGGTCTCTAACCAGAGCACCATCCTCAAACCCTTGCCACAAGCCATTCGGGGGACACAGCATAGTCAGATGAGACCAAACTTGAAGTTTTTGGCCTTAATGCAAAATGCATTATGTGGCAGAAAACTAACACTGCACATCACCCTGAACACACCTTCCCTACCGTGAAATATGGTGGTGGCAGCATCATGCTGTGGTGATGCTTTTCTTCAGCAGGGACAGGGAAGCTGGTTGGAGTTGTTTGGAAGATGGATGGAGCCAAATACAGGGCAGAAAACCTGTTAGAGTCTGCAAGAGAGCTGAGACTGGGTGTAGATTCACCTTGCAGAAGGAAAACTACCCTCAACATACAGCCAGATTTACAATGGAATGGTTTAGATCAAAGCATAGTCATGTGTTAGAATGGCCCAGTCAAAGTCCAGACCTAAATACAATTGAGAATATCTAGAAAGACTTGAAAATTGCTGTTCACAGATGCTTTCCATCCAATCTGATGCTGAATCTGAAGCTCGAGCTATTTTGCAAAGAAGAATGGGCAATAATGCCAGTCTGTAGATGTGCAAAGCTGTAATTGCAGTGATAGGTGGTTCTACAACATATTGACTCAGGGGGCTGAATACTTTTGCACGCTACACTTTTCAGTTTTTCATTTATAAAAAAAATTGTAAAACATATTTCATTTTCATTCCACTTCACAATTATGCGTCACTTTGTGTTGGTCTATCACATAAAATCCCAATATAATAAATTAACCTGTGTGGTTGTAATTTAACAAAATGTGGAAAAGTTCAGGGGGTATGAATACTTTTGCAAGGCACTGTACAGTATGGCGCCATCTTCTGGAAACTACAGGGATATACACAAATTGGCTTTGAATAAAGTAGGAGTTTTATGCTAATTATTTGGGTATATCCGGAAGAGAGAGAGTTGTGGGTAAATTAAGTGTAATTTACATCAGGGGGGGGGGGAAAAACTGAAATTTTAGAAAAGCAAAGGTCTTTCTTAGCCATGCTTACGAATACAGCATACCAGATAATGATGCTTGCCAGTTTCCCTTTACAGCCATTATCATTTTACCACCTTTTGACTGTTGAGATATGGACCGCATGTGGGCCGGATGAGGCAGTTTTTCCCCAGGAACATGTAAATGTACTAACAGGTATCATCACAACTGCAGATGATTGGATCTAAATGTGGTGTCAGTGGAAACTTACATCCATTTACTGTGTGTGCTTTGTGTACCTACATGTTGCTCATTAAACTGCAATTTTTCATCACACCCACCAAGTAAGGTGGATTTGTTGCTCATTAAACTGCAATTTTTCATCACACCCACCAAGTAAGGTGGATTTGTTCCTATTGTAATACTGTTATATGTAACAATGTTGGCTGAGCATTTAAATATGTTTATTCTAACTGGAGATAATCATCTGTGTAGACTGTCTGGGAGTTTCTCTGTATTCTGTACTAATCAGGTTGGTAACTGATGTGACGTGAACACTGCTGTAAACATTAAAAAAATATCCCTTACCAGATAGAGGAGGAAGGTGTGCAGGCCAGTCCCAAGGCCAACTGAGGACAGGATCCCAAGGCCTACCCAGTAGGCACACCATAGGAACCTCTTCTCCAGGTACTCAACATGCTGGAGGTGAAGACATTCAAATAAAAAAGGTTAAGGAGGCAGAGTATACGGGAAATGCTCATTGAATTGAGACATTTTTTCATTGTTGGTCAAGGACAAAAATGAATATATTCATATTATTTAGTACACTTTCTTCCTCACTTGTATTCAAAATATAATCTCCCCACTTAATCAATATCAGCGTTGTATTAGATTTTTTTTAAATTTCCATTTGAATTTCATGGCAGACCCTAAATGATCATATTACGAGATAAATACTAGTTCATTACAAATGTGAATAAACTAGGAAGATGTTATGAAAGACTGGTGATCTTTTAGCTGACCTGTAACAGACCAGTGCACACAGGAATCTGTAAACGAAACCTTCAGCCAAATGACTGTATGATCAAAGGTTGCTTGACAACAGTGCAGACCTCATTATCTCCTGACACAAGCTTTTGGCTAGGAAAGTTTTGAGGTGGATAAGGAGCAATGTGTTGATTATTAACATCAGTTACCGACACAAACAATTCAGTCAAGGCTTACTTTTTGGTGTGTTCCCTCCGTGGAGTAGGCGATGGATAACAGAGAACATAACACCAAAACTAAGAACACTGTGCCTCGTCGTTGCCAAAGCCTGAACAGGACGGGAAGGAAAACAAAATGTCAATAATTAAACTTGTTCCTAACATACAAACTAGAAAGGCAAGGGTGGGGGGGGTCTCCAGCTTTTGAGGGACAGATATGTTCCTTTTTAAACCCAATTCTTTAGGTCAGAGGGTATCAATGCTTTACCAATTGGTGTCACAAGAAAAACTTAGTAGGACAAAAGGTCACAAGCGCACACACGCACACACCAACATCCCAACCGCAGCAGTGAACAAACATCTCACACTAGCGAAACCTGTTTAACTTCTTACTTCAACGTCAATTCCTTTAGCTTGATGAGTGTTTCCAGGAGGAAGTAATGCAATGTGGTGACAGGCCTCCTCCACACCACCAAGGAGAGGCGATCCTCCTTATCCTTCTGCCGCCTCTCTCTTACTGAGAAGTCTGCGGAACAAACACAAATACAATCACCTTGTAACACTGCAACACCCGTATCTACATCAATACTTATATGCTGTTGAGTTGGGGATGCTAAAGACATGATATACACATGAAATAAACAGGTCTGGTTTTGTCCTTGCTCTAGTTGTTGTTTGCACCTGAAAACAGACCTAGAGCCACCTTAAATAATTCAGCTTGAGTGTTTTTTTTTCATTGACTTGTTCAAACCAAGTGGCGGTAGCTACTTATCAGTCTGTGTCATCAGAGATTACGCAATCTAAACATTACAGAGAGGGGGGGACTGGAGACACGTCAGAGCTGAGCGTTAACTTCTCTGTGCTGTACATTATAAAAAGAAAAGTTTAAAAAACCAACCTGTAGACTTGCCATTCCGTTTGTCCTTGGCTCCTGCGCGTTTCTGAGGCTGTTCGCAACTCGCTCCATTGGCTGCCATGTCCATCAAGGGTTTAGCAGATCAGGCAGTCTGAGACGAAAGAAAAATTACAACTATTGTGTGTCCCGTTCAAGAGCGCCGTCACCGCTTCTCATTGACCGAAGATAACGCGACAGTGTGAGCGGGACTCCCACAAGTGATGAAATCCTTATCAACAGCTCTTGGGCAATATACAACATAAGATCGTTATAACGAACATTTCGTCTACATGCCCGGGCTGACATTCACATGATGTGGTGCTTACAGATAGAAAAAATATCATATACAAAGCAATAAGAAGTAAGTAAACACAGACCCCCTCGCGACAATATCCCAAACATTGAACACAAATAGCCGTCCTCTCTGTAGGTCAATTTGTAATAAGATATGATGACAAATACGTGTACACCATCATCCTCTAAATGCTAACCGGTTAGCCAACACGCTAATAGCTAAGCTAGGGACGTTGGCAGTCTCTACATCAAAATATTTGTTTTATAATCAATAACGAGAGGCCTTACTTGTAGGGAGAAATGTAAAAATGTTCCTTGTCGCTGTGCTAGTGTAGTAATGAGAAAATGTACGCTATAAAGAGAAGAAACAGAGCGTTGTTTGTTAAAATTAAATGACAGACGTGCCTCTTTCCTTTACTCTTCACCCGGAAACAAACGTTGGAAGTTTCAAAGTAAAATCACCGTGCTGTTGAGACGTATATCACCTCTTTCAAACGAATGTGTAATTAACCCAGTATAGCAAAATAAACAACTAAATAAACGTAGAAACAAAAAACATCCCAAACAAAACATTTTCTCATCTCACCCTCCAAATGATAAGGGTCAACTCTTAAACGAGATACCTTTATTGTGAAATTGAAGTACATACGTATTTCCGTAAGTTGCGTTTTATGGGCCAATCGGAGGTTGCCAGATTTGCCAGCAAATTGTGACAATTCGCAACAGTGGAACCCATGACTGTAACCCCTGACTTGCAATCGTACTCTATTTAACCAGATAGTTACAACACGTTTACATCTTCATGAAAATATAAAGGAATAGTCCAAAGTTAAAGGGGAATCGGTTATTTTCAGCTTGAGTCATGTAGTTTAAAAAAAAAAAAATCAGATTTAAATGGCCTCTATCTAGAAACAAGTCTTTAAATTGTTGCTCAGTCCCTGTGTCTGTCCTTCAGGGGTCAGGACAGTCTAACTGAGAAAAACGTTTCACCCCCTTAAGGACACTTGACCTCACACAATCTGCAATGCTACAGAATATGTAATTAGGCATGAATCCTTTAAAGCACACAGACACTTAGCCTGTGTTCCAAATCACATACTTTTTCTTTTTACTCCACTACATACTGACGTACGGAAGAGTATTAGGGCCACCAAAGAAAATAAAAAAAAATCAGATAAGGAACATTTATAATTATTTACATTTAATTATGTGGAGAAATGTCAAGAATAAATATGAATACTCCAAAATGCTATTTGAGTTACTCGGGCATTTATGTATTTTCAACATACAATTGACGTGCACGTATTGGGACAACAGATAGTATATACAAGATTGGAACATCCTAAATCTTTTTCTGGCATACTAAATAGTAGGGAAGGATGGGTATTGGAACGCAGGGATAGTGACATCCCATCTATCATCATTGACAAATGTGTGTTGTGATGCCAAATAGAGTCTCTAGTTTTAGATGTGCAGAGCAACTTGGCCAATGTGTATACACTGAGGAAACACACAAGACAGTTACTTTGTTTTATTACAAGGATTCAAGCTTAAATATGCAAACAGTTTAACAGTTGCAGCCATTTCCACACCGAGTGTGTATTATTCTACAAACAACAAAAATGTATGTGTAGGACAAGAAATATAATCTTCACATAACTTTATTTTTCAATAAAATATTCTTAACATTAAAAACTAAAATCAATGAGAGTTCTTAATTCTGTGTTACTAAACCTCCTGGTACAGACATATTTCAAAACTGATTTTTATTTATTTTTTACATACCAGCATATCAGTTATTAGCAGGATTTATCCAAGTGGAGTCAAATATTGACCAGGAAATGCTTTGAGTAACCCATTTAACAACATGCACACATTATGTCAAAGAGCCCAAAAACAAATATGAGTTAGTTGTGTCGTTGGACAAAACCATGATGATTAAAACAGAAGTGAGAATGAGGAAAAAAAAAGAAAGTGCCTTGGCTGCAAATCTTATACAAATCACCCACACTGGAAACAAATCAACCATATCAAAGTCCCTGATTGGCTAAAGGAGACATTGGAGCTCATAAGGTCTCAGGCAAGTTTACTAATAGAGACCATAGGCACTGGTTCAGCAGATGGCTTGTTCTATTCCTGGATAGTAACCGAAGCAGGTAGTTATGTGGAAGTCCTTTCCTGTTGGTTTGTCCGGTTTCACTCATCATAGTGAAGTGAAGACAGGAATTTATCCACATCCAGGTCATGGGGAAAGCAATCAACCAGTTTCTTCCTTTCCTGTAGATTTAAAACCAAAAGTCAGAATTTGAGGCAAAATAGAGAGTGGAGCAATACATATAAAGGTTAGCCTGATGTTGGCACCAGAGTTAAGGCCATGTTTCTGGCACTCTGGGCAGAGTGCCAGAATGAGTGCAATTCTATTATAGGATTAACACATCCCGCCAGAGAGACACATTAACACCTAAAGGGTACCTTATAGTTGTAAATGTTTCCAATTGTCTTTAAAAGGGTGTATCCTGTACTGTGGTCTCTTTATGACATATCAGACACTCAGGCATATTATTACTAGAGCGCTTAAAGGCCAGGACACACCGGCCCGATAATCGCCGTCGTAGAGTCGGGGACATGAATCCGTTTGGTGTGTGCCGTGAAATCGGTCGTCATAGATGTCGTCGGGCTTCTTTTGAGCCGTTCAATCGGTGGCGGGCAGTCTTTCAGTTGGAGCAATTTGATTTGTGGAGGGCTAGCGAATCAGTGAAGCCCGGAAGTGAGGCGGGTAGCACAAACAGCTAACAACAGTTAGCCATCGATTTAAGGTGTTTGTTTGTTTCGTTCAGCGAGTACTCACATGCATCAACCCTTGTTGACTGCTCGACACCATGCTCGACACTCTCTGCTAAAAATGGTGCTCTTTATGGTCCATAAATATAAATACGTATTTCTATCTATGTTTATGGTCTAGAGAGCCGTCCCATCATTTCCGGCTTCCGTATTTTTTCGGGCCACAATACAGATTAGCGCCGCCTGCTGTTATGGAGACATTACGTCCCGCGCAAGCGCAGAGTGTACGGAAAGTCAGCAGTCGGTTTGGTGTGTTGTTCTTTGCACTTTTTCGGCCGCGACGGGAAGACTGGAGCTCCCTGAATCGGCAGTCTCCATTTTCGGGTAGTCGGACTGGTGTGTCCTGGCCTTAAGAGAACCAGAGCGAGAGTGTAATACAGTAGCTTAGTTGGAGTTGTATTGTCTTCTAATTACAGCTACACCACCAAGGCATCCAAGTCAATTAATTGATCAACAGAAAATTAATAGGTAACTTTCTTGATTATTAATGAGGCGTTTGTCTTCTTTTCAATCAAAATTATCAAAAAGTCCCTTGTTCCAGCTTTCGAAATGTGAGGATTTGCAGCTTTTCTTACAAAAATGATGGATAGTATAGTAAATTGAATATCTTTTTTTTTTAGACTAAATAAACCATTTGAAGACCTCACCTGGGGCCTGATTTACAAACGTGGCGTACGCCCAAAAGAGGGCGCACGCTACTTTCTAAGCACATATTGAGATTTATAAAAACCAAACTTGACGGGAAGATGTGCGGTCCTCCACGCAAACTCTGACCCATGCGTACGCACAGAAAGTGGAGAAAGGAGAAACGGCGACTCCGTTGGCACATGTATGAAGTGCGAGAACGAATGTGTTTGTGTAAAATGAATCCAGATAGGCCTATTATAAGCCATGTAGGTCTATCAAATATTGGGAGTTCCTTTGCAAAACGGATGAAGCAATTTTTACAACTAATAAACAAATGCCTCCACGGAATTTTCAATGGAGTCATACCACAAAAAAAAACTAATTAGGATATTATAAATAGCCTACAAACGGAGATATGAGTGCAACAAAAACAACGTTCGAATATGCTCTGCAGTTATTAAACAATAACCTATCTGCATGTTATTGAATTAATTCTGATTATATTGAGATGGAATACAGCCTATTAGTTTTACACTTACGCTATTCTCGATGCCTCAGTCAGGCAGACAGGAGTGCACAGTTCCATACATTAATCATAAGCCTACTGTACATCACATATTAATTGTACTAATTTTTCATGGCTTTGGGGGCGACTGTGGCTCAGGTGGTTAAGCTGGTTGGCCAATGATCCTAGGGTTGGCGGTTCGATCCCAGCCCGGCCACTTGTGTCATGGTCGTTGTGTCCCTGGGCAAGACACTTCAACCACCTTGCCTCGTGTGAATGTGTATGACTGCTGTATGTTTGAGGTG
Source organism: Ammodytes marinus (assembly GCF_949987685.1). NCBI lineage: Eukaryota > Metazoa > Chordata > Actinopteri > Uranoscopiformes > Ammodytidae > Ammodytes > Ammodytes marinus. Next base: position 29,972,852 of record NC_137232.1, on the reverse strand, counting down.
GTGGTCGGAGGGGCCGATGGCGCTGAATGGCAGCCTCGCTTCTGTCAGTCTGCCCCAGGGCAGCTGTGGCTACTATGGTAGTTTACCACCACCGGTATGACTGTGTGTGAACGAATTGTCTGGAACCCTGTAAAGCGCTTTGAGTATCATGAAAGGCGCTATATAAATCCAAGCAATTATTATTAATTATTATTATGGCTTTTAGTCTGTTTTATCTATGTGTTTTTTCTTTATGCACGCCGTTACTGTGTTTTGAAAGGGACTGTGAAGTGTATTATTAACCTTCCGCCGCCTGTTACTGCCCCGGGAGATATTCTCCGAATCTGTATCTCATGGGGGGTCTCAGTGTCCCCCGCTCGTGGCACAAACACTGCTGTGTGAGGATATGCACTTTTTTGCATCCACTTTTATGTCAGATCCAGGGGATCAGTTTCAGTTTCATTGTTCATCTCCCTGTCGGACAGCTGTTGGCTCAGCTGATGGGCTCGAGCCTCATGGAGCAGACAGTCTTAAGTCAGCGATGATCACTCTCACAAATCAAAAAGCAAAATTATCCATAAAGCTCTCTTCCTCCCTCTGTACACTCAGTCACTACTAGTATCTTAAAAGTAAATGAGGATTAAAACCTCATTTTGCACTTTATTATTTTTAAATATTTTAAGATTGCAGGCAAGTAAAATACCACCAGCCACTACATTCTCAATGATAGACATGAAAAATAACTCCTTTTTTTTTTTTACAGCTTTTAAATGTTTTATAATGTGTTTTATGTATTCTAATCTTGCCCCTGTAAAGCACTTTGAGTGGCCTTGTGTCTGAATTGTGCTATATAAATAAACTTGCCTTGCCTTGCCTTACAGTCTAAACCAATTTCAACAATACAGGAGAATAAATATTTGAAAGCAATACAGAATGCATGATATTACTGCATTGTATTTTCTATTTTTGTCACCGTGAACCTAAATATTGTCAATTACTTTACATAAACTTGATGTAAACAAATTCACCAGAATGCAGGAAATGAAGTGTTGTTGAATGTTCAAAAATTTCTGGGGGGGCACCCCCACACCCCTAATTAAAATGTGTCCCAAACCAAGGTTTAATCACAACCTTCACCCTTGAAATTCATTAATTATTTTGTTTAATTTTATCTATAGGCCTTTGTATAAGGATTCTTCCTAATTCTTATCACACTATTTTTAATTAAAGTGTTAGGTTGTGCTTATCAATTGCTCATAATAACCAGTAGGCCTACTTCTGTGTTGGACATTACTGAACCTGTTCCCATTTACAGCACCCCCCCCCCCCCCCCCCCACAAGAAAATAGTTCCAACGTCACTGTTTTTGAATATGTAATGTGGCTCATAGTGACCTTGTGATAGGAGACTAGGCTATTTTGTGTTCATGCAAATACACTGTAACATCCCATGAATATTGGTCACTTTGTTTTAGACAACAACAAGATTCTGTTTAACCTAAAACAGTAGTATTTATTGAAAAATAAGCTAAATAAGAATGGAAGTTAGTTGTAATTTTTTCCCCCAGTATCCTTGAACTGTAGCACTTTCTTTCTGTCATTCGCCAGATCGACTGCTGGACCTGAATGTTTATGTGTGTTTAACAGGTCACTGTTTGTGACCAAACACAGGAAAATGCCACACAATATTTATATGAATGATTGTATCTGTATTGTATGTAAAATATTAGAATCTTTGAATAAACTGATATTTGAGCTCAAGTTAGACTGATGATTGAGATCTGGGAATATCTCTCAGACACATACCAGAGACTTACTGTTAACTAAAGTACTTATTGCAGCTCTCTTTGTATAGATTTTGAACCCCATGCCCCCTACTGGTGTATTAGTTCAAGTGTTTGTTCTGAGGCAGGTAATGTAGTAATTATTCTGTAATAATAATAATAATAATAATAATAATAATCTTTAAAATTTTGTCTGACACCTTTTATGTTTAAATTTAAGGCTTCACTTCTGCCACAATACATTAAGTATAATGATATTTAGTCAACATATCTAAATGTGGGGGCTTTCCCAAGTAAATATTGATATGGCTTTAATTAAATCGGCATACTGTATACATCTGACACAGGTTGCCACCCCTTAAAGTCTCCTGCCACCCCATGAATATTTTTCTAGATCCGCCCCTGCGGATCGCTTATTTTTATTTCGGCCACAGCGTTCACAGTGATCGCCACAGTCTGCCCTCTGACGCCTTTACGCTCACAGTGTGCCAGCAAACTATATTTTCCCTGGTCGCCACTTCTCCAACGGGTACTTCGTCGTGACCGCAGTGATCCACACCGTGTGGAGTCTATTTTTCCATTTCCCTTTCAGTCGGCGATTGCCACTATGTATGGTTAAAAATGGGCGTTACGTGAAGCCCGCAAAGGCTGCGCCACATTTAGAGTTGATTGTGATTTATAAAGGGAAACAGGCGTAGGACATGAGTGCGAACTGTTTTATAAATCCGAATATTTTTGTTTGCATGTACATCCTACATTTCCTCCGTACGCTAGCTTCCACGTGAATCCCACACAAAGCTTTATAAATGAGGCCCCTGGAGATGTTCCTGATAATTTGTAGATCATTTATCAATAATGAAAATCATTTTAGTTGTGGATGTACTTCTTAGGGCATATGAATCTGAAAACAGAAAACTGCTATGGCAGAACTTGTCTATCACAAAAAAACAGGGATCATTTTGACAACTTAACACATTTTAAATATCTACTGATTTGTCAATACTTGTTGTTACTCACCCGGTCTTTCTTTGCAGGCGGGCTGGCTGTGGGTGAAGAAGACGGCTTGCGTTTCTTAGAGTTCTTGATGCTCGCGGGCGACTTTTCTCCTAGGTCCTTCTGACGCAAACTGTCCTTCAGAGGAGTGCCCGTCCTGGCTATGGCGGCTCGGGAAAGGATCATGAGCGTGTGTGCCGCCATGTTGATGCTGCTTTCACTGCCGGCCTCACTGGCTGGGCTGCAGGTGGGCACATCCGGGGTGTTGGGAGCTAGCAGAAGCCTGGGAGTTCCCTCTCCCTCTCTGGCCTTCTTCTGTCTGGAAGGGGTCCTGAGACAGTCAGCGGGCTCCTCCTGGTTGAAGCAGGACCCAGGAGTCAGGGGGAGACTAAGTTCCGAACTACCCGCTCCAGACCTCTTGATTGGGGTGGAAGGAGAGTTGTGCCCCTGGATGTCATGCAGCATCTCCGCTGCCTGTTTGGCTAGAGAACTGGTCTTGGAGGGGGCTTTTGTAGCCTTGGACTGAGAAGAAGATGTAGGCTGGGCGACCGCAGGAGGACTGAAGTCTCTTGATGCTGACGACGAAGGTGCTGAGGGCTGTTGCTGCTCTGGCATGACGCTACTACCCTTCATTTCATTCTCCTTGTTAGCGGTCACATTTGGCACCTCCAGAGAGGGAGTTCTCTTCTCCGCACGTCCCTCACGTGATTTGGCCGAAGCCTTTTCTGCAAGTTCTTTCCTGCTGCTTTCCTCTTTGTCCTTTCTAGTTCCTGATCTGGCTGTAGAATCAGACGACGACGACCTAGAGTTACTAGAGTCTTTCGCTTTCGCTCTGTCGCGATCCTTATCATGATTGTGTTTCCCGTCAATAGACTTTGATCTTCTTCCCGATTCTGACTTTTTCAAAAGCTCAGTCTGTGAGGCAGCAACCCTGCTCGTACTTGCACTTTGATGCTCTTGGTTATTTACAGTTTGATCTTGTTTGCCAGAGTTCTTTTTAACTGGATCTTTCTGGCGCAGTTGTGGGGGCATGGACTTCTCTGCCTCCTTGGAGAAGCCTCCTCCAGGCTGGGTATCTGTTGATGAGCATCTGACAGGATGTACCCTCCTCTTGGGCTTGTTGCCAGCCATGATAGCAGGCTTTGTCCGAGTGACAGACGGTGCGATGTCTTTCCCAGTCAGCTGGACGGAACTCGTTGAAGGTTGATTTGTAGATAGAGGAATGGTGGTTTTAGCAGCTTGTGGTTGAACTTCTGCAGAAGGTTCGAAAAATAAAATTCTCTTGTGACTTGGACCCTGTGCTGTACTCAGTAGGTCGCCTGTCTTCTCAGCAGCAGACACAGGTTGAACCAACTTCCCAACCAGATGTTGCCCAGCGCCTGGAATTCAGAGAAATGAGGCAGTGGCATTAAAACATTTCATAAAGCAAACACGAAGGCCATTTTCTAGTTACAAAGTAAAAGGATATTAGGAAATGTTTAACCATTATAATATACCCCTAACTAGCAGGTAACACCGTTCTAGGTTTACCCGGAACTTACCTGCAGTTGTAGACTGTTTGATTGCCACTGTTGAAGGTTTGGGTTTGACAATTTCAGACTGCTGTACCGGCACTGGGTTTGTTATGGCAACAAGCTGTAAGTATAACAACATAATTGTTTTTACTGTTGCCAATTATCTGTAGCTTGTAGTCGAGTTGCTTTTTTCCTTTCACCTTGATAGAGCTACATTACCTGATTGGAAAGCATCTGGACCTTCCCCAGAGTATTTTGCCCCATCACAGAAACAGGAAGCATCATAGGCCTAACAGGTGATGGCAAGATGAGTGCTGGCCCTGCACATGAAATCACATATTTATTAAAATAATAAAATATATAATACGACTAGTAAAGATATGTAATGGGCATGTAGGACGATGGAGAATGAACTACAAAATATAAACAAAACAAAAAACCAACACATCATAAGCGTATGTAGTGAAACATTTGGTCTGAAATAAGTAGGCGGGGACAAACTTTGTGCAGATATACAATGAATATATTACTGTATTTAAAATATTACATTAGAACTAGAAATCCCGCGGAGATTTGGAAAGTACGGGCCGCCCCCGCGCGAATCGGGGAAGGAAAAAAATCACGGCCGACCCCCGCGGTCCCAGAGGCTTTACCGTAGAGCGACGCGGGCCGCGCGCGTCCGACAAACGACGAGTCGATCGGAGTCGGGGGGAAAGGGGCATGGCCCGGCAAACATTGCATCGGCGAATGACGGTTTTCGCATTTGTGGCGCCCCCTGTGGGTTAACCTCGACGAGCTTAGAGGGCCACGCCACCGCACGTCTTCCGCACGTATCCTGCGAGTTTCACGACGATAGGACCTACGGGCAACGAGTTACGGCCAATTTGTAATTAAGCCCCGCCCCTGCGTAAACGTTTTAGTCAATGGCGGCCATGTTTTCCAAGCTATCCTACTGATATTTTTCGCAGACGTGCGACATAGTCCCCCGAGCCTTTGTGAGAAATTTGGTGTCGATAGAGTAAAACTGGAAAAAGTTGTTGTTAAAACCCTGTTTTTCAGTGTATGCTAATTAGCCGAAAATATTTCCAGGTTGACTTTTATGGTCCAAGAGGCTTTTTTGTAGATCACCGTAACATACACCTGTGTGAGAAATCTCAAGTCAATCGGACTTACGGTGTGCGGGGCGTGGCCTCTCAAACTTTCTTCAGTCTGGGTTTAATTATAGCGCCCCCTAGCGGAAATTACAAAAAAATTCTGAGAGGCTATATTGTAGAGCACCATGAGCTGTACATGTGCAATCAATTTCAAGTCAATCGGAGTCGGGTGACTTTTGTGGCGCCCCCTATGGGTTAATCGCGATAAGCTTCAAGGGACATGCTACTACATGACTTCTGCACATACCCAGCAAGTTTCATGATGATAGGACCTATGGTTAAGGAGTTATGGCCAATTTGTGGATAGGCCCCGCCCCTGTGGCGCCCCCTACGGGTTAATCGCGATAAGCTTCAAGGGACATGCTACCACATGACTTCTGCACACACCCAGCAAGTTTGATGATGATAGGACCTATGGTTAAGGAGTTATGGCCAATTTGTGGATAGGCCCCGCCCCTGTGGCGCCCCCTATGGGTTAATCGCGATAAGCTTCGAGGGACATGCTACCACATGACTTCTGCACTCACCCAGCAAGTTTGATGATGATAGAACCTATTGTTAAGGAGTTATAGCCAATTTGTGGATAGGCCCCGCCCTTGTGGCGCCCCCTATGGTTAAATCGCGATAAGCTTAGAAGGACATACTACTACATGACTTCTGCACATACCCAGCAAGTTTGATGATGAAAGGACCTACGGTTAAGGAGTTATGGCCATCGTGTTATTAAGCCCCGCCCATTTGTGGCGCCCCCTTTGGGTTAATCTCGATATGCTTCGATGGACATGCTACCACATGACTTCTGCACATACCCAGCAAGTTTCATGATGATAGGACCTATGGTTAAGGAGTTATGGCCAACGTGTTATTATGCCCCGCCCCTGCGTAAACGTTTTGGTCAATGGCGGCCATGTTTTTCAAGTTGTCCTACTAATCTTTTACGGGTATGTTTATTGTAGTCCCCCGGGGCTTCACAAGAAATTTGGTGTTGATACAGTCAAATGTCAGAAAGTTCTGAATAACACGCTGTTTTTCACTTTATGCTAATTAGCGGGAAATATTCCCTGAAGAATTTTTATGGTCCCAGAGGCTTTTTTGTAGAGCACCCTAACATACACCTGTGTGAGAAATTTCAAGTCAATCGGAGTTACGGCGTGCGGGGCGTGGCCTCTCAAAGTTTTTTCAGTCGGGACTTCATAACAGCGCCCCCTAGCGGAAATTCAAAAAACTGTATAATAGCACACCCCGTGGGGTGGGGACGCACGTTGTGTGAAATTTTTGCATGTCTGCGTGTAACGGTGTAGGAGGAGAAGCAGCTAGAAATTTGAGGCAGAATAAGAAGTCAGAAGTCAGAAGTCAGAAGAATAAGTATGGTGGAGAGTAATAATTACGGATCCCCAGTTACACTGGGGACCCGTACTTAACTAGTTGTGTAGGGTTTCCTGCAGCACCTTATAGTTTGAGCGGCTGCCTAGACAACACAGGCCTCCCACCTTAAAGGCCTACTTCACCGGAATATGAAGGCGTATTGAACTCAGAGATCCTATTTAGTATAAATGTGCAAAACAAATTGAAATCGGATCATCTTAGCCTGAGAAAAGGCAAAAAGAGTGTTTATGGTCTCACTGTCTAACCCTACAGTTTCCTTACTGTGACATCACAGTAAGGGTTAGGATTAACAGGACAGCTGGGCCAAGGGAAGACTAAGGGAAGACTGAGGGAAGAAAAACCTAATTCATTATATTAATAGTTATTTTATAATGATAGAACGCTGGTTCCATATGGGTGAAGTATTCCTTTAACTACTGTGTGAAAGCATTTTAGTAAAAACTACTTGTCGATCAAAGATGGTCCAATGTGGTAGGTTTTTGTCTCTTACCTTTCGAGCGAGTTGGCGTGGTCCCCCCATACTGGTTAGTGGTCAAAGGCTGTCCTTTTGACACACCAGCAGACAGTAGCACCTGTCTGGTTTGAGCATCTGTAGTTGAAGGTTCAGTATAAAGGAAATAGCTGGCAGTGGCTCCACGGAGAGCAGGGTTAGTGGTGTCCAGGGGCAGCTGAATGATGTAGTTTGGCTGGGCCTGTGAGGTCACTGGTAATGGGGATGAGACTAAAGCCCCCGCCCTACTGCTGATAGGACTTGCACACGCCTCAGAGCTTTGTAAGCCACTCACCGCCAGTGCCACCTCATCCAAGTTGGCTTTTGTTGTGACTGTGCCCGTGGGGGTCTTGGCTGGAGAGGAAAGATAGATAGTTGGTATCTTGTCGCCGGAAATGCTAGAAATGGCCTGGTTCAAGGCTGTGTCGCTGGAGGAATTCTCATCTTGGCTATCGCTGATGATGATATTCAAAGAAACTATATTGGAATCAGCTGCAGTCTTGCTTGGATTGGTGCTTGGAGTATCAGACTCTGGGCAAACTGGGACACAAAATGAGGAGGACGCCGATGTGGCTTTAAGTACAGCAGAGGTAGAAACAGTTGCTAGGGAGGCAGGTGTTGCTGTGAACCCCGCAGCAGTGGACATGGATGAGGACAAGGCAGGCACAGTTGTAACCGTAGCAGATGTGGAAGAGGCAGATTCTGGTGTAACAATGAGAGAAAAGACTGGCTGAACTTGTCCCCCACTGCTTGTGATGGACATACGAGCTGGGTCAGCTGTCTGCGTTAATTGGGCGTTGTTCAGTCCAAGTTGTACAGGAGACATAAAAGCAGGATGAATAGTCAAGAGGGTTGAAGAGGGGGCTGTAAAAAGCTGCCCGTTAGGTCCTTGTGCTTCTCTACTCTCCTGTTTTTTGTTAACATTAGAGGCAAATGTTGCAGCGAATGAGGCTCCTGACGAAGGAACAGTGGCAGTGAAGGTACTTTCCTTGGCGGCAGGCCCCTCAGTGGCCATACTGTCTGAAGGAGGGGGAGGTGTATGCAACGGTTCATCAATGTCCATTGGCGTTACAAAAACAGCGCTATTGTGGAGCGAGGGCTTTTCTTTTCTGTTCGAGTCCGCTGCAAGAGGCGAGACACCGTGGCCCACTAACAATCTGGCTAAACTGTTTTCAACTCGATTTCCTCGGCCGCTGGAGCCAAGAACCGTTTTCTTCAACAAGGTGGGAGCAGTGGACTTTCTGGTCTTGCGTTCTGTTCCAGATTTTATCTTCACGGTCATTGGTATTGTATCCAAAGCATTAGCATCTGTGTGTGTTGTTCCTGAGAAACAAAACCGAAAGTGCAAAGTTATGTTTAGATGTAAACAAAAAATATAACGGACTGATTTAAGGCACGCGCACACAAAGGCACAGGACAATAATCAAAAAGTGAAGATGTGTCTCTTCTTATAAAAACTTGTATTAAATTGTAAGAATACCTGGACCATGGATCTGAAGGGGCCTGACTGTAGATGAAGGCCCAGCAGAGTCTTCTGGACTACTGCTAATATCTCCATCTCCTGGTTCTTCATCCGCCAATCTAGTTTTATCTGCAAATACAAATGAGTATTGAAGTTATGAGATGGTATTCCACTATGCTATCATATACAATTGAAAATATATGTGATTCTGACCTACAACAAACTTAAACGAAAAGGTGAACGTGTTCTTACTGTATTCAAAAAGGTCAAAGAGAGCCTGGAAAGCTGGGTCAGACTCTGTTTGCTCCAAAATGTCATGGATGGCATCGTCACTCATATGGATTTCCCCCTGTACAAGAGGATATATCAAGAAATAAAGCAACCACGTACAGGGAACATAAGCCACTTAATGTACTTTAGTATTCACAGCATTACAGCACCTGTAATCCTAGGATTTCATCTATAGACGGGTCTTCCTCCACCGTACTGGAAGATGCCTTCGGTGTTTGGGGCGTTGGATCACTAATATTCGAGATGAAACAGAAGAGAAAATAGTAAAGCCACGTTATAACATGCATGCAGTCATGTCACCACTTTCTATCACGACAACTTAATATATTCTCAGTAAGGCGATGCAGACTTCCAACTCCACACTTACCTGGAGAGGATTTTGTTGATGTTTTCAGCAAGCTTCTCTTGTAACGATCTGTCCCCCAATATCTTGTCACGTGCATTTTGTATCACCAGTTGCTGTGGAGATTAGAATGTGATATGGTGTCACAAAAATTATGAATCGTGAATCTAATTAAAGCGGAGCACATTCAAGAGAGCATGCCATGATGTTGTTCTATCACTTAATGCTTCTGGCAAGTTGCAACACACGTTTGGGGAATGTTCTCAAGTCACAGAGACCCCCAAGTGTGGGAAACAGCAGTTCCTTATACTGCTTTTACTTACTACATTTTATCAATATTAGACAGGACCATACGTATCAAGACCTGCTGCAGACAAGCCAAATGAAACCAGATGAAATTCTTTCAAATTTCAGTATTGCTCCTTGTCTTGGGAGTATATCGTCATTCCCAACATAACACCAAAAAAAGTATTCCCTAAAGAGGGTAATACAGGAAACTGAGCCTTAATATGCTACAAACGATTATTGTACTAGTTAAAATGCTTCTCGTTTGTTCAAAATGTCAGTGTTAAGTAAACACCAAACATACAGATCTACTCACAGGAAAGTTCTCGTCGCCAGCTTCTTCAGGTTGGGGTTCTGTGTTGAGGCTACTGGCAGCCGTGGCACATCTGCCAGGGCCGGCGGGTCCACTCTGAGCACCACCCCTCTTCTTCGGGGTGTCCCTGAAGGCAGCACAAATAATTGACAATGTCAGTCAGAAGTAGAACAACACAGACCATCTGACAATAACTGTAATAAAGCAATAATATTCATTCTTACCATTTCCGTCGCCCAGGAGACATTGGTCCTTGACTTAGACGATTTTCTGAAATAATTATCTGTACAGGTGAATCCCCTGTAATGGACATATTATGTCACACATTAAAAAAAACAACTGTCTTTGATGATTAAATGATGATAGCTCGCAAGCATGACAAAACACAAAGGGGCTAATAGAGTGTACTTAATCTCTCAAGAAGAGCCCTACACAAAATGGAGAACGCTAAGGACTTTTTCAAGGCATCAAAAATACACAGTTAGCAGATGGAATTATTCATCTTTGCACACTCAATTACTTAAAATATATACAGAGTAGTGTAGTGTGTGATACTGACTAGGCGTATTTAGAACACGGCTGACATCTTGGATCTGCTGGTGTGTGCCCCCAGTAGTCAGTCGGGTGTGCGTGGAGGTGTAGCTCACAGGAGTGGAGTGGCCTAGCATGCTGTGGGAGGAGTGTGCGGGGCTGATGAGGGCACTGGATTCAGAAACGGATGAGCAGCCGACACCACTGGATGAAGCCACAGCCAGGACCCGCTGTCTGGCCATGTTTGCTACTGCAACGCGTGATCGTGCTGCAATGGACAGAGGCTGGTAAATAAAAGGCCCGCCCTATGTATAAACCTGGAGCCCTCAAGACAGCTTAATCCATATGGTGATGCTGATAAGTTGCATGTAAGCTATGTGTATGCACGTCTATTTTTATTCACATTTCATGAGTTTATTTGAGGGGAAAGGGAAGTCAGATTTCATCTTGACAGTATCTGAAATGACTTTACAACTTTAAATGCATTTCCACAAATACATTTGAAAAAGTAGAAATCATTATACCTAAATGTAAAGAGCTAGGTCTACTTATTGGGTGGGTCTTGATAAAAACAACAACTATGGGAACAAGTGCTACGTGTTTGTACTCTATTGGTTTGTGTACCGGTAATGTACTTTATCGTTCAGCAAAGATTTTAGTAAGAATAAAAAATGTAATATTACATTTAAGTGGAAAAAAATAATAATCAACTTACTTCTTTGACATGCCGATATAGCCGGGGAGTTCTGCAATGATCTATGGACAGAGATAGAAGAAAATGGGACAATATTAATTAATAAAATCAACGTCAGCATTCAGCAGAAAACATTTGATTTTAGTTGAAGACTTCAAATACTTGCAGTCCTTCAATAAATAAAACCTGAAACTCATTACTTGATCTGGTTGAGTGTAAAATCCAGCTTTTTCCACAGCGAAGTCATCATGGCTGGCACCTCATGACAAGATTCTGTTGATTTTTTTTTAAATGGCCATCAACATAGCACAAAACATGAACGTGAACATGATATAAATGTTGCGTTTTGCAATGGGGACAATGTCTGATATCTCACCTTTTGTTTTGGCAGACACATACTCGTTTAAGATGGTTGTTAGGCCTTTCCCAAAGATAGACTGTGTGTGGGTTGGGGAAGATAAACAAACAATGAATCACCTCTGTGCGCATGACATTCACTTCTCAAATCTCAGAAAGATGGCCTGCCAGAGAGGGGAAAAGGGCACACTTACAAACACACAGGCAGGAATAGTACCATCTCCTATGGTGTGGTCTGCGTACTCTTTCAGGTTCGGGCTCTCGTGAATGAAAGCTTGGGTTGAAGCGGACAGCCCCTCTTCTTGGAGGTAGCCTTTGGGAAGGACATTTAGCAAACATTCAGTTACATAGAAAAAGCTGTGAAGGCAAACGGCTTGTTAACGTCAAACACACTGCATGTCTACCGTTTGTAGTCGGCCCTTGTAAGCCTCAAGCCGCTTGTTTACAGTTAAGTAGCCTATCATTGTCTGCTAACGCTGCAGCTACATCTTTGCAGACTTACCCAAAACAAGCCGTGCGACGTCGGACGGCAGCAACATGGCTCCCTATCGGTTGATATACAGGTACTAGCGTTGAGGAGGCAACTACATGTTCAGGGAAGTCTTTCAGAAAACCGTTATAGAACGTCAAATGAAAACAACCGTCAGTAGTATTATTGTGAAGGCGACGTCCCGAGGACACTGCTGCTTACTCAAAAGGCGGGGAACTCAAGCTCACATAACCCGGAAGTTTCTCGATTACTCTGCCGATTGGAATTGTGGTAGTTGTAGACCAATGCGAAACGTGAAGCTATACACTACACCTCACACGCGATATGCATACATATTACTGCGATGGACCGCGTACGACTTGTAAGTACTATTCATCAATGTAATAGTATAGCAACAGGCATGGTAGTAAAGTTTGTTTTCAGCGTCGGCACTAAAGTCACCGTACACACTGGGTTCCAGCCATAACCAGGAAGTGACGTCGCCTCTCTCCTGCTGCTGCCGGGGCGGGAATTTCCTGCGTGGTTTGCGTGTACGTGCGTGCTGGTTTCATGTTTAAGTGGAAAAGTTGTCAGGAGCATTGCAGCCACAAAGTTATCATCTGCACCTGTGCTTGAGAGAGCTCCGTATCTAAAATCTGCGCATTCAGAAGAGGTCAGTGAACAGATTAAGAGCAACAGATCGTAACTGAGGTTTTGAATGGACGATTGTCAGTGAAGATCTAGTTATGCACTGTTGTTGTGTTGCTCGTCCACACATCCGGGCTGGATATCTGAGTGAATTGCAGTAGTTGGGTTCACACTGGTGGCTGCTCAAACTGTCAATTCATTTCAATGGTTGTATACCTTTGCTATGGGATGTAGTGAAGGGATAAAGTGGACTAAAGCTAATCCTTTTTCTTGTCAACACTCTGTCCTGGCAGGTAGATCCACTGTGAAGCACAATGAGTCTGGCTCTTACTGAACTGCTGGTCTGCTGCAGGGGGCTGGAGAGTGACAAATCTACAGAGAGGAAGGTAATCTCAGCTGCACATGAACAGTGTCTATCAATGAAAAGAACCAAGCCTTAGGCCTAGTTGGCCCAGTTGGCCCAGTGAGTGCAGTGTAAATCCTATACTCTAACGTCTTCTCTCAAACGCCTGCAGAAAGAAGCCGACCGCTTCAGATGCCTCATTCGATCAACAGAGGTTGTGCAGGAGCTGGATCGCAACTCCGGACCTAAAACTAAAGGTTCCAAGCAACTCACATGGGATGCTGTTTTTAGGTTAGTCTGCCTTTGCAAATGTGACATACTGTACTTAACAATGAACTGCATATGATGGCTTTTTACATTTAGATTAATGTTTTATTTCAATTTGTGTGCAACATGAATGCACCTTTTATCCTTTGCTTTTTCCATGTCAGATTTCTGCAGCGTTACGTCCAGAGGGAAACGGAAAGCTTGCAATCACGCAAAACCAACGTCACATCGGTTACGCTGGCCAGCCGGAAGAATAAGATGTCAACATTGTGCAGCCTGATCAAATACTTCATTCGCTGTGCAAACAAACGTAAGGACACTCTCTCTTCAAGAACCAACAGTGTGTTATATAACTTTATCCCAGATGATCACATATTACACTAAGGAAAGTTTTTATTTTGGTGCAAATGTTTAAATGATATCTTTCATCTCTTCACCTGACTCATTTATCAGCATGTAGTTATTGTGTGTGTGTCTCTGTGTGTCTCTCTCTGCAGGCAGGCCTTGTCTAAAGTGCAGTGATCTGCTGAAACATGTGATGGACGTCCTGCAGAACTCATACAGCAGTTCAACCTACGGAGAAGATTACACCAGCCTCCTTTTGAAGGACATCCTCTCTGTCCGCAAGTACTGGTGTGAAATCACTTCAGACCAGTGGCACAGTCAGTGGAGTATTTATTTGACCAATATATATTTTCAGTAAATTAAATAACATGATAAAACCATTGTCCGATATTGTAATACCATCTCGCTTGATCATTTTACTGACTCCCCTTCTGTTTGTGTTTGTGATACCAAGGTCTTTTGGACTTGTACTGTGGCTTCTTCAACTCTTCGTTCAAGTCGATCAACCGTGTTATGGTGAGCAGGGTGGTCCACACGGCGGTGCAGGGCTGCTGTATGCAGACCAATGGATTCACCAACGCTCTCTTCAGCTTTTTCTCCAAAGCGCTACTAAATGCCAGGTGAAGACTTAATGCCATGCATCATCCTAAATTTGCAGCGAGCATAATGTTAATGTTAACGTTAAACGCAAACACGAGGCACTTATTGCTTTTTCTTTTGGATCCTATCAGGCAGGAGAAACATTTGTCTGTCCTGGAGCACCTGGTGTCGGCTCTGAACATTTTCTCGAGGTCGGCGGCCATGAACTGTCGGATGAGGCTGTGTCACCTGGGAGAGGAGCTGCTGCCGTCCCTACTGTATGTCTGGGCGGATATGAGGCCCAGTGCGGCTCTCAAAGAGGAGATCGTGGAGTTCTTTAACCTGCAAATGTGTGCCCATCACCCCAAAGGAGCCAAGACGCAGGATACAGGTACAGGGATCTTTACCCGGGTATACATGCTTTGTTGTTGGTTGTTTTTTTTATACAGTTTAAAACAATTTTATATTATGTAGTTAACGAAAAACCAGTAATAATAACCAGGCAGTAAATGTTGGCAATAATGTAAAACTCACGGTTTGAAGTTAAAGATGGAGTCAGCGATTCTGGAGGCTGTGTAATAACACCAGATTTCTTTTCCATGCACAAACAGTACGGACAGGTAGTGGATTGTGAGGAGATATTCACTGATTTTGACTAAAAACGTTCTCCAGAATTGCTGACTCTACCTTTAGTGAACTAAATCATTTTGTCATATGTCCTTAAGCAAACAGCCAATATAACTAGTTGTCCCCTCTCTCGTATTGTAGGCGCTCATGCTGAGGACTGGGGCAAGTGGCGGAGTCTGCTGTACAGCCTGTACGAGGCCTTAATCAGAGAAATTAGCCAAATAGGCAGCAGAGGGAAGTACGTGACAGGGACACGACACATAGCTGTCCAAGACAATCTCATTGAGCTCACAGCCGACATCTGCCACCAGGTAAAAGGGAGTTTCACATTGAAAATCACAGATTTATCTTTCTACAACTGTTTATGTACTTATATATCAAATATATTAAATATACTATTATATATAATGTACACTTTCAATTTACTGCATATTGCACACGTTATAAATCATGTTCCTCATGTTGAACATTTCAATTTATGTACTTTTTCTTAATACCGTTTTGTTTTGCCTTACCACTATTTAGAATGTATTTATTGTATATATTACTTATTTCATCTTATCTCATTTGATCCTTTTGTACTTATTACACCATATGTCTGTCTTGCACATATTGCAGAAATCGACAATAAAACTGACTTTGACTCTTGACTATCCAATTTGAGCTATTTTTAGCCAATATAAAATGCTTGACACTTCTAAAAGAATTATCTCTCTTGACGACGTCGATTCTGTTGTTTCCTGTGTGTAGCTGTTTACTGACGACAGTGACGCCCATGTCTTGGAGGTGACCCAGGCCTCCCTCAGAGCCACCAACATGGGCAGTCCCACGCATGGAACAGCCAGCAAGAGACGGCGCATCGAAATGGGCTGGGAGGTCCTCCGGGACCACCTGCAGCCTCAACATAATGACTTTGACGTCATCCCATGGTATGAAAATGACATGACAACGATCAATATAAGAAAATCTTTAAGCTAAGTAAGTACTGAGTATGGCCACTTAGCCCATATAGAGCAGATGCAACGTTTGCGTGTATATATACCTTATAAAACCGGATGAGATATTTTATTTAATGTCTCCATCTAGTACAGGGGTCGGCAACCTTTTCTACTCAAAGAGCTATTTGGGACCGCCTCCCAATAAAAAGAAAGCACTCGGAGCCACAACCCATTTTGACATCATATATATGTGTAACACCCGGGACTTTAAGCATCTAGTAGCCTAGTAATAAAGGCAAGTCAAGTGTACATCATGGGCGCGGTTACTCCCTGTATTACGGGAGCCAGTAGGTTCATGACGCTAATAAAGGGGGAGCGTCATGTCAATATGGCAGCTACCTGGGTTTGTAAACAGTGCCGGGACTCGGCAGCGTGCGGGGAAGCCGATCCGTTGCACACAGAACTCGGGCTGGGCCGGTGCGTTCGGGCTCGGGAGGCACTTGTTGACGCCAGTTCCCTGCAAACTTACTGCAAGGAAGAGATGCTATGTCACTGTTTTCCCTGTCCATATGATACAAATTAAAGGAGTATATGATGTACACTTGACTTGCCTCAAAAAAAAACGAAAAAAAAAAAAATGTGACCCTGTTCACAGCGCCAAATGTAACACCCGGGACTTTAAGCATCTAGTAGCCTAGTAATAAAGGCAAGTCAAGTGTACATCATATACTCCTTTAATTTGTATCATATGGACAGGGAAAACAGTGACATAGCATCTCTTCCTTGCAGTAAGTTTGCAGGGAACTGGCGTCAACAAGTGCCTCCCGAGCCCGAACGCACCGGCCCAGCCCGAGTTCTGTGTGCAACGGATCGGCTTCCCCGCACGCTGCCGAGTCCCGGCACTGTTTACAAACCCAGGTAGCTGCCATATTGACATGACGCTCCCCCTTTATTAGCGTCATAAACCTACTGGCTCCCGTAATACAGGGAGTAACCGCGCCCAGGCTGTTCAGCCAAAATGCCCGGACTACGTGCGTCTTTTTACCATTACATTCCCGAGGGTATGTTACATATGTGTATATATATATATACATATAACCTGTATGCTATGTACAAAAAACTATACTATGTTGCATTTAACCTATGGTTTTCTCGCCTGCGCATCGACCCAGTGCGCCAACGGTGGCGCAAAGTGTCCATTCCCCCATAGGGCGATCCCCTAACCCTCACGAGAGGGGTGCCGCTGGGCAGAGCAACGTCACACATCTCGGTGTTCACGGATGCATCTCTGTCGGGCTGGGGAGGAACCTGCGAGTCTCACGTAGTGGGCGGCGCTTGGCCTGCCCCCGTGATCATGCATATAAACGCATTGGAGTTTCTCACTGTGTGGAAAGTAATCCAACACTTTGCCCCAATGTTAACAAATCAACATGTAATGATTCGCACGGACAACAAGGCGACAGCAGCATACATCAATCGCCAAGGGGGCGTGCGCTCAGCGCAGCAGCTGAGCATAGCGAGACGTTATGCTGGACGCACACACACTTGCTCTCCATCAGAGCAGTGTACATCCCCGGTGTCCTAAACAGAGGGGCAGACATAATGTCGAGTGGGGGGCCAGGAGACTGGACTCTGCACCACGATCTGATCAATCAGATATGGAGCGAGTTTGGGAAGGCGGAAGTCGACCTATTCTCCACACGGGAGAACACACAGTGCGCGCTATGGTTCTCTCTCAGCGCGAAGGACAATCCCCCGCTCGGGGTGGATGCGTTCGCTCACAGACCGTGGCCGAACACACTCCTGTACGCTTTCCCACCCGTCCCTCTGAAGTCTTGGACCGAGTCCAAGAGGATCGGCTCTTGGACTCGGTCTCAAGCACCGCAACGCACGAGTGCACCGTGGTTCCCCTGTCTCCAGCGACTGCTCTCGGGGCCGCGATAAAAATATTAAAAACTTTTTATTTAAATGTTACAAGTTTACCATAATCTTCAAATTCAGAATTATATTTTAAAATGAACAAAGTCACAGGGAGCCACAACAGAAGGATGAAAGAGCCACACGTGGCTCCGGAGCCACGGGTTGCCGACCCCTGATCTAGTACAATGGCTGCGAAATAAAGAATTTAGTAAACGCTGACATTCTGTGTAGTTTTTCAGAAAACCGCGTGTTTTTTGGAGGTTGTATTGAACAAAATCTTAGGTTTTAGAGGGACTTTTCTTTAGGTGAACATAGGTTTTAATTACTTGACCTCTGTTGATTTAACTTTGTGTTTGATAAAAAAAACACAAAATAGCTTCTTAATTGACCCCCTCAAGATGAAGGATCATGTGAAGATCTATCTCTCTCTCTCCTTTTTTGGGGAGGCAGTCGCGAAGTCAGTAGGGCAGTCGTCCACCGGATTGCAGGGTTGGAGGTTCGATCCCCCGCCTATCAGCCACATGTCGAAGTGTCTCTGGGCAAGACACGGAACCTCACATTGCTCCCGATGGTTCAGAGAGCGCCTTGCATGGCAGCTACTGCCATCGATGTATGAGTGTGTGTGTGTGAAATGTGAAGCGCTTTGGGGCTGAGAAAATCGTCTAAAAAGCGCTATATAAGTCAAGTCCGTTTACCATTTACCTTTTTATTTTCTCTTCCCAGGCTACAGATCACTGCAGTGCTGGCCTCTAAGTATCCGTCCATGTTGCCCGGCCAGGAGTTGGTCCCTCTACTCTCAGTGTGTCACCAGCTGTTGGCGGAGCAGCGGAGAGGAGAGCGTGGGCTGTACGTGCTGCGCTGCCTGAGGGAGGTAGCCCGGTGCCAGGCCCGCTACCCGGACAGGGCCCAGGTCCACAGGGCAGAGCTGGGCAGGCTGTGGGGCCGGGTGTGGGCCCTGGCTCTACGAGGGGTCAGCTCACCACAGGCAGAGGCACACAGCCTGGACCTTCTCAGCTCTATTGTCCACGGAGGACTCATCAACATGGACAGAGAATTCTGGAAGCTCTTCTCTGGATCAGCCTGTAAACCGTCCCAGTGAGTCCCCCGCGCCCGCCATTTCTTAATGTGTAATGTTGAATTTAAATTTTTGCTTAAAGCTATAAAAGCTCATGGGGGGGGCAACAGAAGTTAGGCACTATAGCTTTACCGGTAAATGTTCTGTGTTTGCGTCTGGTAACCCCCTTTTATTTCTCTCCATCTGCAGGAGCGCTGCTCTCTGTTTAGCCCAGGCCCTGCTGAAGTGTCCGGTCCCTAAAAGCATCATGTCGAGCTCAGGCTGGGACTATGCAGCGGTCACAGAGGGCTCTGCCTCTCCTAACCTGAAGGAGACCCTCGTGGCCTGGCTGCTCATGACCGATCAGAGTGATGAGATGGAGGAAAGCTCCAGACCTCACCCCATCATTTGCAGGTTGGCACTGCACTACTTTTCTATGTTAACTGTGGATATTTTTTTGCCAGAGTTTAACTGTAGATCATTTTGAAGTATTTGCTTATTCAACGATGGGAATTGTAATATACTATGAGACTGATCTGCTTTCATGGTTAAATGATGGGAAGCTGCAGTTAGAGACGGCATGCACATGAGTGTGCTGCGTGAACAGACACAGAATATAGAAGCTCCAAACATGAATCACACTTCTTCTAAATGTTTTCCTTTTTCAAACTTTTCTCTTCAGAATTTTCTTCTCATATTTTATTGAAGTATTCAGTGAAATCTATGTTTATTTATGATCCTGTGTACAGAGACTTTCCCTACAATCTAATCGCGAACATCCTGGTCTCCCTGACCCTGAAAGACACAAGGACTGGCCTGAAGTTTCTGATGGGTGCTGAAGGTGTGGAAAGGTAAGGGGGGAAAAGTCCTGAGTGCCGAAACCGCAGACATCATAATCTTCACTCCTTCGCACCCACCCTTTTCCCGCAGTCCATGTATCAATGACTTTTATGAATCCTCATGAAAACAAGAAGAAATAATGAATTTTTTCCAATTCCCTTCAAGTGCCTTTTTTCAAGAACAATCTTCAGCCAGTGCCAAAGACAAACTGGAGGAGATCGAGCAGCTGTACTTGCAGTTCGGCTTCAACACCTTACCCTCGGCTAAGAGAGGGACTGATGAGTCGGCAGAGGCATCTTCATCTGACGGCCAATTCGCCGCCGTCCCCGGTCTCAGGAAAAAGTTGGAGCAATCACTGCTTTGTGTGGCCGACAACCTGCTCAACTGCTACTCTCCTGATGTGTGTTGAAGTTCATACGTGTGTTTGTTCATGTTTCCCTGTCATTGTCGTCAATGAGATACCAGTTTTTATTCAGATTTTTATTTCCCTCCTCCTCCCCAGTCTCAGTCCACCCCTGCAGAGTGTCTGGTGCGCTGCTTCAGTCTGCTGACTGCTGTTCTGGCTGCTTACGTCTCCACCGGCTTCATGACAGAGGAGGAGGCCTGCCGCTCGCAGCTCTTCATTAAAGCCAAGGTATCATTCAGACGCCATTACATTTTTTTATTTGATTTAGTTACCCTTTATTTATACTCGAATGATCAATTGAGGGGTGGCCCTTATTTGCAATGATGTTGTGTCAAACAAATGCAATGCAAAAACAACAATACATGCAGAATTAACAATGCAAATACACAACAATGTAAAAAAGAGACAAAACAATTGAAACATTTAGACAGCGATGCAGAATGGCTGCAATTAAAATGAAATGGGTGAAAGTACAATATAGCCTAATTAAAACAGTTACAGGTAGAGTCCGGTAGATTTAAGATAATATGTCTATATTTTTTAAAGGATATGAAGGTATTTATTTTAATTTGTTGCTGTAAGTTGTTCCAGGAGTCAGGGGGCACTGAAGCTAAAAGCCCTCTTTTCAAGCTCTGACCGGGCTTGTGGAACATATAACATGGGCATGTCGGTGAAGCTGGTCTGATAAAGCCCATCTAAATGCATGAACGTGATGGAATAGTGGCTATACTATAGATTTAAGGTGGTTGGTGTGCTCTTGTTACCAGGCCCTGGCCCTGGACTTGAGCGGTTTTGTTTCTAGTGTGAAAGTGAAGATGACCGAGGAAGGAACCATGAGCACACTGAGGTCCGTCATGAAGCTCTGCACACAGTCAGCCAGGAGAAAGAGCGAGGTGACTCCTTGAATAATGCTGACATTTCTATTTCAATTTGAATGTATAATCCAGCCCACCCGCTGCCTGCATATATTACTCGCACATTGACATTTCTTTGAGTGAAGCTTTTGTCCTTTCTTCTGCAGGATAACGTTTGTCCCATCTCCTCCAGTCTGCTCATGATGATTCTGCCAGCCAGTCTCCTCAGTGACCTGGCTGAGGTCTGCAAGCTGTTGGTAAGTGACACACACTGTTTAGCACATTGCAGATTCAATGTGTTAGGGGCAAAGGAGAAAGACCGTTGAAAACAAAACATCTTCATCAAATGAACAGAGAGCTGGCTTTAGTCTCACTTTCCTGTCTGTTCAGTTGAGCAGCATTTCCAAGAAAGTCAGTGTTGTGGACGAAGAAGATGCCTTGGACGATGACTGGGACATGAGCAGGACTCAACAAGGGGACGACATGGACCTGTTTGTTGATGAGGGAGAGGCCCACAGCAGCAGCAGCAATGGGAGCCACAGACCCAAGGCAGACAACAGTGACGCTTCCTGCGGACCGGGTGAATGTGTCTTTCTTTAATGGAGTTACTGACCGAATGAAGAGACAAGGGGTGCTAACATTTACAAAAAAAATTACACCTTGACACAACAGCAATTTTACGGTTGACACGTTTTAACCGTTTAAAAACAAAATGTGGCTATGGACCGCAATTGCGCTATATAAGCACTAGAGAGTGCTGTCGCTATTCAAATTCATCCTAATCTGTGCTGAAAATGCGTGTCCCCAAAACTCTTTGACTTTCTGATATCTCTTATACTGACTGTCTCGCCTCGGTCCACTTAGAATAACACACCTTAGTGCTAATTTATGTCCGTTCAAATATACAATGAATTCAGCATCTGTTGTCAATATTCAATGGTGGAATTCCACGTATAGGGAAATGTTTGATTGATGAATTACATGTCGATTGAAGTCATCAAGCAGAAGTTAAAGGAGAAGTAAGTGATATGGTCCTTTTGGCTCACTTCCTGTCAGTGACTGCAGTTAGCGGTCCCCTCCCTCGTCCCTACGTCACCAACACATGAACGCGAGATAGTGCCGCGAGTCATCGTTCACGGGCACAGAGACCCACCTCTTTTATGGCGCTCTGTCTCCTGATTGGATAAATAAACTAGTGGGATACTCAAAATTGGCAATTACTGCAAAGCTGAATGACTTGGAGACCTGTGTTATGAACTGCACATACTGTTTGAGTGTTTACTGTAAGAAATCTAAAGTGATTATACACATCTATTAACAAAAACATATCACTTACTTCACCTTTTTAAATAATAGTGTTTTAACCACTTATCTTCCATCCTTCAGGGGCCAAAAGCTTGTTAGCAGAGGATCACCTGGCCCCTCAGGACCTGGCCCTACTGGCGGTCTTAGAGTTCCTGTGTGAGTGTGGCTCGGTCCAGCCCGTTCACGCTCTGCTCTTCAAGCCACAGGAGGTGCGGCGCAGGCTGCAGCTGCTGGTGAAGGAGATGGACTTCAGCAAAGCCCTGCACCTCAACATGGTGGGTGACAGACAGACAACTGCTAGTGGCCGCGGTGGCAGTGACTGTGCAGTCGATAAATACCGATACCGATGCTGTCCGATATCATAATTATTATACATTTCTTTGTTGGTGGTGATGTTATTTGTAAGGTTAGGAAGGCTCAAGCAACTCAGCAATTCTAATATAAAAGAGCAAAAAATATCCAAAAAGGCATAAAGTTTTATCTTAACTGCTTTTAACGGTTTGATTACAAAAGAACATCAGAACTCAACTTTTTTATTGTTGAATTATTTCAAATGTGTGCTATATCACATAGCTATGGTCTTAAAATATACATTTCTCTCATAGTAGAAATAGGTACGTAAATTCGATACGTAGATTGCAGCCATATCAGACCCGATACCGATATTAGATCGGATCGGCCCCATCCCAATCGATAAAAACACTAATTATATCTGCTTCTCTTGCAGTATCTGTTACTGCTGAAGAAGCTCCCTGCTGACGACTTGCTCTCACCGGAGGAATTCGATTCGCTGCTGCTTCCTCTGGCGTATGGAAATCTCTCTTCTTCTCTGTGAAACTCAATTGATTTTTGTTGTTGTAATAAAGAAGAAATTAATCATCAAAGACACCCTTACACATTGTGACAACCGACCCCATCAAGGGGTCGGTTGTCACACACTATGGGGTTGTTTGTCACAATGTTATCTTACTGGGAATAATCTTAAAAAGAAGGCAAGAAAGCAGAACTAAATTTGAAAGTTTAATTGCATTGTCAAGTTGACAAATAGGCCTACATAACTTACTGTAGCCTTGGCAGCTGGTCTAGTTTGGGATGCACTGGGTTGTTATGATTTTGTTGCCCTTTTTTCTTTTGCATGCTAACTGCCTTTTCCTGCTCTATTCTATCCTTCTCTGGGGTGTCAGTGAGGATACAGCTTGACAATTTCTTTCGTTATTGGGTTCCTTTTCTGGCTGCAGCCTTTGGATAACATGCAACAACCAACCCCCCAAAAAATGTGACGACCAACCCCAACTTGAATTTCTTGCTAGCATCAAGGCCAACAACCATCTGACAACTAATGAGCTTGCTAACCACAATCTAAACTATAGTTTACCCTTCACACTTGTTATGGGTAACAAGTGTTTTGTTATAAACCCATTGTGTAAAAGCCTAGAAGAAAAATACAGAGGAGCTAAATATTTTCAATTTGACATGAAAAACACAAACAATCCTCTCACCTCAAATTCAGCAGTCTAACTCCAAGGAAGACTATGTAGGTGACCTCTGATACCAATTCTGGATATTTACATACCAAAATTTCACAGACAGCGCCTTCTGGTTCCGAGATATAACGATTGTGACAACCAACTCGTGTGACATATAACTCCGTTCTTCCCTACTGCTGAAAAGAAAAAAATCAAGTGTTAATGCACAGTTACTGGATGCATGTTACTGGTAGCTAGTAACATGCCCATTTACAGAGCCTAGACTCTAGGCTCTGTAAATGGGCATGTTACTAGCTACCATGGGCCAACCTCGGTTTACATCCCTGTCTCTACCGAGCGTAGGCTTGTGTATTAACACCAGATTTCTTCGCAGCGTACACTCTTTGGACAGGTAGCCGGACAAGCAAGCGTTCTCCAAAATCGCTGACTCCTCCTTACATTTTTAATGTATTTCACCTTATCTGTGTTGTGGTTAGTGAAGTCTTGTTTGCCGTGCTGTGTTCACAGGGAGCTGTGTAATCAGTACCGTCAGGACCAGGAGATCTGTGCTGCTGTGCTGCTGAGTCTGCTGCCCTCCATCAGGAGCCTGGGCAAAACCCGCCACGTGCCCCAGGAAATGAGACACGTTCAGGGATCCCTGCTGCAAGTGGTGTCTGGATTCTGGTCAGTGGCATTAACATGAACACAACTAGTTCTGCGTTACAATTCTGGTATTTAGTATGGTAGAAAAAAAGTTTTAGGATGTCCCAATTCTTGCAGTTCAGATTTAGTATGCTTAAAAATACCCGGATGTCTATTACATCCGTCTGAAATTTTTTTAGTGTTGAAAATAGCATGCTATCTGGGCGATTCCGACCCACAATCCAGTGCACACCAGATGTGACGTCACATCGACTGAGCCTCCGTATGAAAACAAACAGGGATGCGACGGATATAAAAGTGAGAGGCAAGATCAAGGCGCAATGTTATGATGAAATGAATAAGTAAATTATGTCCCAAAGGTATCCCTACTGTATGCTTACTATATTCTTTTTATGGTCAGATGTAGTATGTAGAATAGAAAAAAGAAAGATTATGCGATTTGGAACGGAGGGTATATTAACACAGCATGAACAGATGCGAGGACTCTCTATGTGGCAAGGATAGAAAATGATTACGTGTAAAATGTTCCTATTCTGGAAGTCTCAGTTTGTGTGTGTGATTCAGTTTGTGATGCTGACTGAAACACTGTGCTGCGTTTCAGTTACCTGAGCCAATCGGGGAAGTGTGTGGCAGCGGTACGAGCTGCTTTAGTGCAATGTCTGGTGGCCCTGCTGGAGGTAAGACCCATGTTTTGGTCCAAAGTGGTTGCATTATTGACCAGCCCGATTTTTAAGGTGTTATAACAATTACGGTTGATCGCCAAACACTGAACGTATCACAACCTTTCACACTCTTCTCAACTGTTGTGTAGTCTAAAAACTTTATTCATCCCGAAGGAAATTCTTTTGCCAAAATTACAGAAACAAAATGTTAAAGTAAAGTAAAACATACAGTGCCTCGGGGAAAGAATAGATAGCCCTGTGATTGTGAGAAGTCATATGGTGAAGAGTCATATTGCACTTTTAAGTCCTAGTATTGCACATGACGGTGACAACAGGATTGAATATCTATAATAAACCATTCATCTTGTTGACATCTCTGTCCTCTGATAGGCTGACCCGTGTTGTGAGTGGGCGGTCCTTAGCATCAGGGGGCCGGATAAAGAGGAAGACCCGGAAGACCGCCCGGTGTCTGTTATCCTACCGTCCCACCTCGCCGACGGCCACCACCAAGTCCGCATGCTGGTCGCCATGTCAGTGGAAAGGTACGCTGATCAACAACGCTGATAATGTCGGCTGATACAGATACTGTCCGATAACATAATTATTATACATATCTTTGTTGTTGGTGATGTTACATGTAAGGTTAGGAAGGCTGAAGCAACACAGCAATTCTAATTTAAAAGAGCAGCAAACATACAAAAATGCAACAACGTTTATCTTATCCGCTTTGAACGGTTTGAATGCAGAAGAACATAAGAACTCAACTTCTGAATTGCTTAGTTCTAGTATTGATTTGTAGTATATCACATAGCTATGGTCTCAACATTTTAATTTCTTTCATAGTTCAAAATAATTTAGATTGATTTATTTTTAAATCAGAGTTGTCAGTCCAATATCTGATACGTAGATTGAAGCCATATCGGACCGGATACCTATATTGGATTGGATCGGCCCTATCCCTCATTATGAGTGGACCATACATCTGATAGATCTCCATTTATCCTTCTGTGTGTCCAGGTTGTTTTTGGAGATGAGACCGGAGCATCCGGACAAGAGGAAGATGCTGCCTCTTAAACACCAGCAGGGGGCTTTTGAAACCGTTTACTTGAAGGCTCAAGAAGGAATGAGACTCCCGGTAAGTTTGTCAGGTGTTGTCAGAGTTTTCTGCCCGCGTTTTGGACTTTCCTAAATGTTTCTTGTGCCCACACAGAGAAGCAGCTCCTCGGAGGATCGGCAGGACGAGACGTTTAACCGCAAGGCCGCCCTGCTCAAGAGTTTGTCTGTGGTGCTTTGCTGCAGCCCTGTATGCGAAAAACAATCTCTGTTTGCCCTCTTCCAGTCCTACAAGGAGAACAATTTGGAGGAGCAGCTCATCAAAAAGGTATCCGTTTCGGGGCGCTCCGGTGGCGTAGTGGTTAGAGAGCGTACCATATCGGCTCCGGCCTTTGTTGCAGTGGTCGCGGGTTCAAATCCGACCCGTGGACCTTTACTGCAGGTCATCCCCCCCCTCTCTCTCTCCCCATTTCAACTCTGTTCTATCAAATAAAGCTTGAAAATGCCAAAAATTATCTTAAATGAAAATAAAAAAAAGTATCCGTTTAAAACACTTCAGGAGAGTGCTGTCAATGAAAGAACTAAGTGCTCGTACAAGATCCTCTCACTTTAAAGCAATAGTATATACAGCTCTGGAAAAAATTAAGAGACCACTCCAAATGTTCAGTGTCTCTTGTTTTACTAGTTATAGGCATATGTTTGAGTAGAATGAACATTATGGTTTTATAATATAAACTACTGACAACATTTTACCAAATTCCAATAATTTTTTTGTCATTAAGAGCATTTTCAATAAGTTATGTAGAGATGAAGATTTAAGAAAAATCCAGACCGGTCTCTTCATTTTTTCCGGAGCTGTATATCAAGTGCAGGGTGACAAACTGCTTATGTCCTTAATCACAGATGCTGAGCAGTGTATGCAGAGCGCTGGGCTACAGGAACGTGAAAACATTTGTCACGTCTCACCTGAACTACCTGGTGGCTGAGTGGCTGGCACAGAGGCAGTCTGACGATCGCTACACTCTTGGCTCTTTCCCCTACACCCTCCTAAACCACGACACGGTCAAAGATTTCTATAGGTGAGCAAATAAAACTCATTCATTCAAAGGTGCTCCGAGGAACTTTCAGTTTGTGTTAATTCTTGCATCCCCTTTGGACAAAAGCGGAAGTGTTTTTACGATGCCAGCTGTTGTTCCTGGGTGAGCTTACCCATGACAAAGGCATTAAGAAAAACTATATAAAAATAACATTCTTAAAACTGATGGTCTCTTTTGCTGTTACATGTAAATTCATGATTGTCAGAGGAAAAATTAGACTGTTTCAGAAATATTGAAAAGTTCCTCGTAGCTACTTCAATGTAATTTGATGTTGTTTTTTTTATTCTTTACTTAAAGCTGGGCTATGTGATTTCTGATTGGTCAAAGTTAACATGAGCTGTACACTTTGACCAATCATAGCGAGGCTCCGATTCTCTGTTCTTATTGGCTGTTGGGACTGTCCATTCACTTTGGCACCACGTTGTTGTTGTAGAGCATGTCAGGGAGGGACCATAGGGGAGGGACCAAAGAGAACAAGTGGAGCGGTTGAAGTATTTGGATTCGAATCTCTATCCCAACTGCCATTTTCTCCCCAAATCCTCCACCCCAGCTTTAATGCAATGATCTTACATTTAAAGTGAAACGCGGTGAATTAATTGTTGATTTCGTATTAACCTCCAACCACCTCTGCTGTGCCGTAAAGCTCCTCCTACCAGGTGCTGATTCCTCACCTGGTCTTCCTGGATGACTTTGAGCAGGTGAAGTCTATCGGCAGGTCTCTGGAGAAGGACTGGAAGGAGCTGTTGGCCGACTGTTTCCCCAAGATCATGGTCAACATCCTGCCGTACTTTGCCTTGCCCGGGCAGGACGCGCAGGTGGCACAGCAGAGAGAGAAAGCCAGCAGAGTGTACGACCTGCTCAAAGACGCAGACTGTCTGGGCAAACAGGTAAAATACAGCTGTATTTAAGTTGAAGTTATGTTTCAGCTATATGTCAATTTACACAAGGTACATGGAAATTCATTCTTCGCATATCCCCTCTCAAGTTACCACACTTTGGAGGGGATCAGAGCGCAGGGTCAGCCGTTACGGCGCCATTTGAGCAGTTTTGGAGTTAATATTTTCCAGTTGGGCTTTGTCGTGCCAAGATCTGAAACAAACTGTTGTGCAGGATCTGAGTGTGCAATGCATGCCACATATTTGAGTTCATTTCTAAGTATTAAATCTACTGTATTACATGATTATCTCTATGTTATTGGCATGTGTCTGCAGCAAATCGACAACCTGATCCACAGTAACCTGGCCGACATAGTGGTGGAACTGCTCATGACTCTGTATGAAGGAGGCGGAGCTGATGGGGACGGAGGGAATCTGAAACGCTTTATAGGGTAACGGGTAGTTAAGATTTTAGTAGCTGCTCTTTTTATCAATCTAGATTTCAAAGAAATAAAAACATAAACAAACGTGTGTCTACAACACTGTTTATTAATGTCTCTCAGGGAACTTGATCCTGCCCCTAACCCACCGTACTTCAGCTCTCACGTCATCAAAGCTACACTGGACTACCTCAGCAAGTGCCACAGTGCAAACCACAAGTCTGTGGTAGCCATTCTGTCAAAGACTCCGGTAAGTTTGTTTGAGTGATGCTTCGATACTTGTCACATACTCTCATTGAGTAGTTAATACTGTATAACCTTATGTCCTGCAGATTTCTATCCAGAGGATTCTGCTGGCGGTGTGTGAGAGAGCGGCAGAGACGACCAACGGCTACGAGCGCCATCGCATCCTGCTCATGTATCACCTGTTTGTCAACCTGCTGCTCAGAGAGGTGAAGGACGGCCTGGGAGGAGCCTGGGCCTTTGTGCTCAGAGATATCATCTACACACTCATTCACCACATCAACGGCAGGTCAGTACAGCACGCACATAACTACAGGAATATACACAGGATCAAACTCAGTACATTTTATTTTCCCATTTTCCTCGACATGTGTTTCTCTCTCTCCCCCCCAGACCGGTTCAGTGTGATGAGGTTTCTAACCGGAGCCTTTCTCTGTGCTGTGACCTGTTGACCTCTGTGTGTGGTGCGGCACTGCAGTTCTGTGATGATGCTCTAGACTGCCACCTGCAGGTCATAGTTGGTACTCTCACGGCTCAGGTGACCAGTCGGCCCGCCATCTCACAGCAAGTAAGTGAAGCAGGGAGTTCAAGAATGAATCTCTTTAGCAAGTTATGTGTACTAGAAATGTGTCATGAGAGCATATGGAAAATTGAAGGCCAATACATCAAAAGAAGGCATTCAAGAAGGGACACATCATGCCAAACAACTGTTATGTAATGCAAGAGAGCACCAACTTCCTGGGTAACAAATGGTCATTTTTCTATACAGCCTACAGTTTGTACAGCTTTACATCCATCGGGAAGTGCAAAACCAAAAAATACTGTTTGGACTGGCTATTTATGTGATAAGTGTGAAGTATGATGTGCTTAACATCATAACAAGAAAAAGGAAATTAATGTTTTGCATTAGTTCTGAGAGAAATGTCTGCCTACTTTTTTTTAGCATTTGTGAGCCGTACATTTTCATTTTCTTTTACTCCCTTCTGTCAGGTGCTCACTCTGCTGCAGTTTCTGGTGGTAGAAAACAAGCAGAAGTTAAAAGGTGCCATCAGCAGGTTGGAGCCTTTCCCCGACCTCCCCGATTTCAGAGAGCTGCGGTCCGTACAGCACGCGCTCAAATACAACACCGGTACCTTTACGCTGAGACAGGTAATGGCCCAAAATAAATCCAAATCCTTCTCTTTTTTTCGTTCCCATGTAGCTCTGATCCCCCAGCTAATCGAGAGAATGAAAATTTAAAAAATAACAATCCTAAATGTCACTGTCCTTTATATTTTCCCCCATTTTATTTGTTTTTTTTTAACAGGAGATTGCCCACTTCCTGTCGGTGCCTTCCTGTGACTCCTTACCCCTGACCAGACTGGAGGGCTTGAAGGAGCTGACCAGACAACTGCGTGACAACAAGGGGCAGATCAGAGAGCTGCTCAAAGAGTGCCATGGTGTGACGCCAAATGAGGACAAAACAATGAATAAAAAGTATTGGCAAATGTCTAATGAGCTTGTTTTAAATGTAGTCCCTCCCTGCTCTCCTTGCAGCTGAGCCCACTGACAGCGTGCTGGTGAAGCTGGTCCTCAGTCTGCTGCAGCTCTGTAAGCTTGCAGCAAACCATCCCGGAGGAGCCCACATTCTAGGTATGAGCTCAAATCATTTTGTCAGGCAACAAACAGCCGGCCGTGTTATCGTCCCTGTCTGGACTGTTTCTAGAGCTTTAGATCAGGCCAAGAAAATGCATCCCAACTTTAGTATTTTTTTCATTAAAATTAAGCAGAGCAGAGTCAGGCAAGAAAACATGGCTATTCACCAATTCATTTTCATCCAACATTTCTGATTATCAGACCATAACTTACTACTACTGACTAATCCCCACCCCAATTATAGTTGTTTTGATTTTTCTTTATCTGACCTCAAGCCTCAAGCTTGTTTCGTTGTTTACAGCTTTTATAAAACTCCAAATCTCATTGTCTGCAATGCAGAGGCAGCAGGCAGCTGTCTGGGGGAACTGGGTCCTGTGGATTTCTCCACCATCGCCCTGCTCCACGGCAGAGACCCTCTCTATGAGAAGGCTGTGTCTCTCTTCCCCGCCACCGAGCTACAGTGCCTTTACATCATCCTCAACTGCATGAACGATGCACTCACCCAACAGCGGTACGGTGGCATATTAGAACTCACTCAAATAAAACAAGTTTGCTGTGTGCTGTTGTGTTGATAGTCACTGTTTTTCGGTGCTGTGGTTTGTCTTTCCAGTATCGAGGTGAGGAAGGCGGCCGCTCAGTGTTTGAAGAACATCCTGGTCACTCAGGCTGGACTAGACTTCTGGGAGCAACACAAAGGCAACAGAGACCCCCTGTTAGCCTACCTCAATCCCTTTAGGAAGGCCAAGAAGAAGGTGGGTTAAGTGATGTATTGTTGATGTATGCACATGAGGGGTGGTGAAAAAAATCGATGCCAGTAAAATTTGCGATTACTATCTAATTTGCCAAAATCGTTTAAATTTTTTTTTTTTTATGTATTTTTCTGCTGCCGGTCATGGTGACTTCCAAATGCATGTGATGCTTGTAATGCATCACATGCATTACAAGCTTCACATTTAAATAGACCTAAATGAAGATAATTAAGACATGGACTTTAACTTTATGTCATGCCATAATTTGCCACAACGGCTCTTAGCACACAGTGGACTGGAGTAGATCCTGAAATCCTCTTGTAAACTGAATCCAGAAATCAATTTTGAATCGGGAATCGTTTTGAATCGAAAATCGATTTTGAATCAAATAGTGACCCCAGGAATCAAAATAAAATCCAATCATGGGATTTCAAAAGATTCACAGCCCTAATGCACATGTAACGTCTGTGTCCAACCTGTAACCACTGACTGTTGTCTACCATAAGGAGGCGTCTGTGAGTGCTGAGGAGGGTTCACAGGCCAAGGAGAAGCTGCAGAGCCAGGAGTTTTGGGTTCCCCAGGCGGGCGGACACAAGGCCTGGCTGAAGGCTCTGTGCAGTGCCCTGCTAGACAGCGGAGGTGTCAAGAGTGAGGCTCTGCTGCTGTCACAACCACTGTGTCTGGTGAGCACATGGGAGTTACCTTCAGAACTCTTATAACCCAAGTATGTGTCAGAGCTAGCAGAACTATATATATATCTAACCCTGGAACATGTCATTAAGACCTCAAGGGAAAAAATACCAAAGAGCTAGGCTGGGAGTTAAATTAAAATAATTTTGTCGAAGTTGATATTTTCTCTGAGAACAATATTTTATTAGTCATAACCTGTGCCTTATGGAATAAAATGAAGTAAAAAAAGAGAAGTATATCCATATCTTAAAGTAGTGGTTCAGAAGATTCCTTTTAGCATTTCTATTCCACCCTTTTGTCTACATATATCAATTCCGGTCCAAGTCCAGATCGAACTGCATCTTATTTGCCCTGGTCTGTCTCCAGGTGAGTGCGGACTGCTGTCAGAGGCTGCTGCCCCTCATCATTCACTCCATTCTCCTGGATGACTCCAAGGGTTCATGGAGGGACTCGCTCTCCTCTCACATTCAGGACTTTTTCAGCTTCTGCTCCAGGAGCGCTCAGGCCTCCAGTCGCTCGGCCACACCTCTCATCTCCGACTCCGGTAAATTGGAGATTACTACTTCTTACTCGGGTTCGGGGCATTTGTCTGTAGTCTTATGTTCATCATATGCCTTTGTTTTGACGGTGACTGAGCAGACATTGCATTTAGGAGTTTGTGATTTATCATTTATTAGAGTCGGACACTGCCAGCCAGGGATTACACGACAAGACCTCTCTGCGCACCATGCTTGCTGTTATTGACTACCTGAGACACCAACAGAGACCACTGGAAGCTGATAGGTTTGCAATGTTATTGAAATAAGATATGTTTCAGATAAAAGTAAATATTTAGGACTCTACAGTCTAATGGACTGATGTGTCTTCGTTAATGTGCGTGCATGTGTGTGTGTGCGTGCGAAATAAACTCTGTATCCTCTATTCCAGTAAATCCTGTGGCACGGTGTGTGACTCAAACTTCTGGCTGGAGCTGAACTACCTGGAGGTGGCCAAAGCTGCTCAGTCCTGCTCAGCACATTTCACCGCCCTGCTGTACACTGAGATCTATGTGGATAAGATCAGAGCCAACATGGAGGAGAGTCGCAGGTATGCACAAAGTTTTTTTTTTTTAAACTGGAAGACATGTTTCTACATTAATATAAGATTAATTTAATTTAGGTTTTATTTTTTTATACATTGTGTAATCTGTTCTCTGCTTCTTATAAACAATTAAAAGCAAATTTCAGTTTCAATGTTTTTCTATATGGGTTATAATTACAATCAAATAAAAACCAAATCTTTTAAAAAAATTATGTTTTATCCATGTAATAATAATTTTTTTTTATCCATGTTTCAATCAAATCTGCAGAACCAAGTCCAGGGCAACACGAAAGATGAATTTTGAAGACCATAGCCAGACCTTCACCATCTCCAGCCTGACTGAGAAGAGTATGGAAGATACCAATATCAGTCTGCAGGTCAGTTTTTTGGCGTTTTGACAATTTAGTTTTGATCTAAATGCATTTGCTAACCCAGAATCCCCCCACCCCCCTGATATATCTTAGCAAAATAGCAGTTTATTAATTATCATTACTCAATATGAGTCATGTGTAATGACCACCAACTAAAAATATTATTATTTATTTTTTCAGGAGCTTCTGATCGAGGTGTATCGGAGCATTGGAGAGCCTGACAGTCTGTATGGCTGTGGGGGGGAGACCATGACCAGCCCACTGACAAGGTAATGAATCACTACAATCTACAAGTAGATCTGCTGAAACTCTTTCATATCATCACTTCTACCCTCTAGTGGTCAATCGTTATCTAGAACTACAAAGCTTGTTTTATTTCTCATACTCATCTCTAGAATTCGGACCTATGAGCACGAGGCTATGTGGGGGAAGGCCCTGACTTCATACGACCTTCACTCTACTCTGCCTGAGGTCACTCGACAAGTAGGAATAGTGGAGGTAAAAATAGTGAATGGATCTGTTCATGGAATACTCCTGTCTCATCTGAATAAACCAGAAAGTGGAGATATGACGATGAAGAGCGTCCCATTCCTCTTGATAAGACACCGTAGCTTTGCAAGATTCTTATATCGTATGTCTGGCATTATAGATGGATTATATAGAGTCAGCTATTATGAAGAATGCTGGTTGACTAAATCAAGTTTTTCTGAACAAAGATCAAGTATAAATTTACTGCCTAGGCTCTGTAAACTGGTGTGTAAACAAAGGGGGATCACCACCATAGCTGGCAACCTTCCCGTTTACAGAGCCTAGGCTGTGTATCAAAACTGGATTATTATTTTTATTTTCAGCGCACACACAGTACGGACAGGAAGTGGATTGTTGATTCACTGATATTGCCATTCACTGACTTCCCCCTTAAAGTTTTGCGGTGAAGTGTAATGCAGCCACTTCAATGCTGTGTCGTCTAACCAACAGGGCCTGCAGAACTTTGGTCTGAGCAGCATCCTGGCCACCTACATGAGGGGTCTGGAGAGTGAAGGGGTGGAGTGGGGGGCGGAGTTGAGAGAGCTGCGCTACCAGGCCGCCTGGAGGAACACACAGTGGGACTGTGAGCTGTCAGAGAGGTGAGGCCAAAGATGATAAAGGCGCAAAATAATTAAAAAAAAAAAAATCTGCCGACACCGATAACGTACCAATAATATTGTGCATCCCCACCGTTGACCCATCAGAGAATCCAATGCCATCTCTTACACTATACCTTGTGTTTTTCCTCCTAAAAAATCTTATTTGTTGCACCAGGGCTGAGAAATCCAAACCTGGCTTCCACGAGTCGGTGTTTTGTTCCCTGCGAGCGCTGAGGGACAAAGAGTTCCTCGTATTTGATGACACTATGCAACAGGCCAGGTGTGGTAGACATTAAGACACAACATGTCTCGAGTTTTGACTGAATACTAATTTCTCCCAATTGCAGAATACATTTGACCCATGTATATGTGCTTTGGGTGTGTTCCCACAGAGGGGCAGAGGTGGAGGAGCTGTGCAGAGGCAGTCTAGAGGCTGTGTCTTCTCTGTACCCGGCTCTCAGGAACCTGCAGACCATTAGGGAGCTGGAGAGCGTTAAACAGCTCTTTTCCAGGTGACAAAGCAACCAAACAACATGCACAACATATCCATTGAGGCATGAAAGAGTATTGTTCGCTGCTGAAGGAGATCTCTGCTTTAGTTCATTCATTGCCATTATTCCTAATACAAATTGCTCTTATATGTGCTTTTAAAATCAGGCCCTTCTCGGATTTGACCCTGAAGGACGTTTGCAGCCAGTGGCGGCAGCACTCCCAACTGCTCATTGACAGTGACTTTGCTCTGGTGGAGCCCATTCTGGCCGCCCGCTCTGTGGCCCAACAGTCCCTGATGTTTAGGGCGGGAGACCCAGTCGACACCCAGTACCTCAGCTCCGTGCTCACTGACCATCTCATGGAGCTCTGCAAGCTGGCTCGCAAGGCTGGAAATACACAGGTTTGTGTGTGTGTGTGTGTGTGTGTGGTCGGTCAGATTTAAGACGACATTTCCTTTTATTTTCCTAGTGAATATGGTCAGGACGGCTAAGATAAAATATTCCTTGATTCGTCCCACAGAGGGGAAACTGACATTGTTACAGCAACAAAAGGAACAGTGCAGCAGCGAAAAACGCACAACAAAATGGATAAACAAATTTAAAATAAATGAACCTGAAATATTAAATAAGTTTAAAAAGAAACAGTAGTATTGCAGTAGGTGAATATTCAACAGTAATATTGTACATGAAACGGACATTGATATTTCACACGATATGAAAAGTGATATTCATATTCATATAGGCCAAAGCAAGGCAAGGCAAGTTTATTTATATAGCACAATTCAGACACAAGGCCATTCAAAGTGCTTTACAGGGGCAAGATTAAAATACACAATAAACATTAGAAAAGCGAATTAATAAAACATTTAAAAGTGAATGAATAGAAATAGAACATTTAAATAAAATAAAAATTACAGGTCAAAATGGAGACAGAAAAGTCTTCAGACTTGATTTAAAAGAGCAGAGAGTTGCAGCAGACCTCAAGTTCTCTGGGAGTTTGTTCCAGAGATTTGGTGCATTAAAACTAAAAGCTGCTTCTCACATTAACTGCAAAGTACTCGCTTATGTTGCAATCCCCATGCAGCTGGCAGAGCGTGCGGTCTTCCAGATGAAGCAGCAGGGCTGTGGAGGGTCCTGGGTGTCGTCCCCTGTGTCGTCATGGCAACTAGAGGAAGCCCAGGTGTTCTGGGCCAAAGGAGAGCAAGGACTGGCCCTGGGTCTGCAGAGACAGCTCATACACAACCTGGAGCCAAAGGTCAGACCCACATATCAAACCTATGAGGATATTATTCACCATCTTTGTTGTATTGAAACACCTCACATATTGTTATAATGCTATCCACTGAAACGTATTGAATTATATTAAAATGAATTATAACTATTTCCAATGTTTTGCTTTTTGTTTGCCCAGGTGGACTTAAATCCGGCTCTGGTTCCGGTCTACACTGAGTGCCTGAGGCTGTGTGGTAACTGGCTGGCTGAGACCTGCCTGGAAAGCCCTGGAGTCATACTGGAGAAGTACCTGGAGAGGGTAAGACAACGCTTATGGTATAATAACATGATAACCTGACTGGGATAGCTTTACTAAAATACATAAAGACAATGTTATAGGACAGTGTTTTAATACATATCTGTGTCAGGGAAAAAGACAGTTTTCACATGAACAGAGGTGTCCACAGTTCCTTAAAAACTCATGTATGAAATGGAGAAATAAGAAATGTTATTTTTTAAATTCTCTGTGCTTAAATTAAAAAATAAAAATCCGCTACAATGCCCAAGTTACTGTAGGATGTTTTTTTTTTAAATCCCAAAGTTTCTCATTTTAACAGGCAAATGGTAAACTAAAAGATCTCAACATGTGTGTACTATATTTATCATCCCCGATGTAAGCACATATTCATGAGTTATTACCTGCGGCACTATACTCACACATTAACTATATATATTTATGGATACATAAGGAGTAAGCCTCAAGACAATAATAATGAACTTCTGCAAGTTTAAACTTTATATCGTTAGGCAACAGCCGATTTTTTTGTGTGCCTATATACATTTATCCACCCAATTTATGGGTTGAAGTTGCACGGTTTTCTTGGCATGTTTCTTTTTTTTGTGCATCCCGAGAAACTCAACTTCAGTAGTATATGTTTGTTTTCACAGCTGATGCTTCACTTCTGTATTATTTTGTCGGATACATTTTTTATTTTATTTTTTCAATTCAAAAGTAGTAAAGTCTTTTCCCGTGCTCTGTTGTGTCAGGCGGTGGAGGTGATAGAGGGCGAGTCTGGACTGCATGACTCCAGGCTGCAGAGTCAGCGCACGGAGGCCTTCCTGTCTCTGGCTCGCTTCTCTGACGCTCAGTACCAGAGCATCGACAAATACATGAACTCCTCTGAGTTTGAGAACAAGCAGGCGCTGCTGGAGAAGGCCAAAGAGGAGGTGGACCTGATGAGGGAGCGCAGGGTGACGTCCAACAGGTTATTTTTTTAACATTTATTCATTGGGTATTTTCACATAGTAAATACAATCATTAAAATGTTGAATGTGCTCAGAGGAACTTCCAGTTTGTGTTCATTCTTGCACCCCCTTTGGCGAAGTAGTGTTTTTACTTTGCCATCTGTAGTTCCCGGGTGAGCTTACCCATGACAAAGGCATTAAGAAAAAACTATATGAAAATAATAGCATTCTTTGCACTGATAGTTTGCTGTTACATGTCATTTATGATCGATCATCAGAGGAAAAATTTGACTGTTTCCGAAATATTTTAAAAGTTTCTCGTAGCACCTTTTAAAATGAAGACAATGAGTTTGTTTCCCCCAACCCCAATGAGTTGTGGTTTTCCGTGTTGCAATTCCAGCTGTTTGACCCTTTTTGCCGTTTGTGTCCCCTCCCAGGTACACAGTGAAGGTGGAGAGGGAGCTGGAGCTGGATGAGAAGGCCCTGTCCAACCTGCAGACAGACAAGCAGCGTTTCCTGCGTAAGGCGGTGGAGAACTACATCCAGTGTTTGGAGCAAGGAGAGGAGCACGACACCTGGGTGTTCCGCCTGGCTTCACTCTGGCTCGAGAACGCTGACGTCAAGGCCGTCAACGACATGATGAAGGTTGGTATAAAGCACCGGCTGAGTTGCTTGTTGTTTTTTCACATTTGAGTTTCGGCAACAAAAACAAATTGAAGTCCAATGCTATTCATTTTCTCTTTCCCTTTCTCCCTATTTTGTTTTTTTTTCTTCAGAAAGCGGTGAAGCAGATCCCCTCCTACAAGTTTCTGCCTCTGATGTATCAGCTGGCTGCTCGCATGGGGACCAAGTTGGCGAGCGGAGTCACCGAGGATACGGGCTTCCATGACGTCCTTATCGATGTAATGCAAACCCTTTTTTTTTTTAATTGTTTAAAGGTGCTACGAGGAACTTTTAAATAGTTCTAACAGTCAAAACGTTTCCTCTGATCATAAATGACATAATAGCTAGTGAGACCATCAGTGCAAAGAATGCTATTTTTCTATGGTTTTTCTTCATACCTTTGTCATGGGCACGCTCACCTAGGAACTACAGCTGGCGTAGTAAAAAAACACTACCGCTTTTGTCCAAAGGGGGTGCAAGAATGAACAAACACTGAAAGCTTCTTCGGAGCACCTTTTTAAATACACACTCACAGAAGTGTATCATTGTTTTCCAGCCTTGTAGCACATTGCAGTGTGTTTTTCGCCTCTCTCCTCACAGCTGATCTGCCGGGCGTCCCTGGAGCATCCTCACCACACGCTCTTCATCATCTTCGCCCTGGTCAACGCCAACAAAGACGAGAACTTTGGCAAGAACCGGCTGTCAAAGAGCGCACCGCGGCAGCCCTCGCCATTTGACCTGGTGAGGACTACCGTTGGATCGTTGACAGTTTCACGTGTAGCTTGAATGTTTAAGACATTTTCACAATGAGGGAAAATAGTTACATGAGCAGGGCTGGAAGATTTGTAAGAAAACCAAATATCATAATGTTTTATCCAAAGTGAGGCTGAGGTTGGTCTGCTTATAAAGATAAAGAGTCCCTTATTGCCAATGCGTGAAACAGTACATTTGAGATTCAAAGGGCACTGCTTGAAACGGTGCTCAAAAGTATAGTCACACTCTTAAACATTCAACACCACACCATCGTGAACATATGCATAATTTATGCAACAGTATTCTATAAATGTATTATATCAATGATTGCTTATTGCCAAATTATTTGTTTGCCATTTATAATAATCTTGAGCTGTTTCCCGCACTTAATTGAGTATTGATTAGTTGCAAAACTGTTGATATAAACAAAGACAACATAGTTCTGTTATAAGTAAGTTTAATTTCCTCTGTCTTTTTTTGTAAATATTGTTACATAATTAAAGATGTTTACTCTCTCTGGACCAAAGACCAATGGCAGAAGGTATAAGGGAGTGTTTGTATCTGTTGGTTGTAGCTAATGAAAGTCTGAGGAGGGAAGCAGATGGCAGTAATTTTACTACCGTCATTAACCACCTTATTAAGTACAATTATTTTTGTTTAACTTCGAGAAAATGGAACCAGCAGATAAAAGAAAAGGTAATCAAGGACTTAATGTTGCTGTTAAAGTTGGTGACAGTTCATAATGAACATTTTTAAATGCTCTCCTGGATAAAAACACAACATTCATAAAGTTTTTATAAGCAATTAGCTTTAATCCACAAAGCTAGTTTTCCTACACCAGTCACTCATTAAGTTTTAAGTGTGCCCTCATCTTTCAGCTAAATTAACCCCCTGCAGAGCTCTTTAACCCATTGATGACGGCTGCTGCGTGACGCCACATTGTATCTCCTGCCTGATGCTGTGTGGCGCAGCATTGTTACTTTATCTAATTTTCATGGTGCGCGCAGCATAAAATGCACCGTCATTGGTTCAAATACACATGAGGTGGGTTTTCTTGATTTTTTTAAGACCACGTGACCACCCAAAAGTTGTGTGGTTTCCCGAAAATCACGTCAATCAAAAAAATTCAAAATAAATAAATAAATAAAAATAATAAAAAAAATACGCAGGCTGTGTCCGCGATAGTGTATTACAGAACAGTTAGGGGCGTTCAGAGCGCAGAATCTAGGTCTACTATAGGCTACTGACGAAAATCACACAACACATTTCATCTATTTGTTAACAATATTTATGAATTTAGGCTATATTTTGCTGCTCCAACTCAAATTCAGCTCAGCCAGGCGATAGTTAAGTTTCAGTTTCGTCTTCATCTCCGTGGTATACAGCCGTTTGGACCAGCTGATCGGTTTCCGACAGCGGGAGTCAGTCTGCGTTCCAGCTGTACTGGGAAGTTGGATTTATGGTGCCAGTGATAACTGAACTAAATAATAAAATAAAGCTATCTCCTCCTTCCTATATCTGTCTATCTTTATCCCTCCACTGCACACTCAGTCACTACTATCCATGCTAAAAGGAAGCAGGATTGTAACCTCATTTAGCACATTATTTTTAAATATTTTATATTATTTATTCTTTTTTTTTCTCCCCCATCTAATTTTGCCGATTTTTAGAAAAATGTGTTGGTTAGTAAGCGCTAAGGGAGCATGTTTAAATAAAACCTGTGAACCTTACCTTTTAAATGTATTTTATTTCATGTTTCTATGTGCTACACAGGCTTAGATATTAAGGTTTTGGTAGACGTTGACAATTCGTACTATTTTTTCAGAAAACCCTCAGGCATTAAGGACATGCATCTTAGACTGCCATAGTCATCAATGGGTTAAACAGTGTGGTTCTGTTTTTACAAGCAATGTTTGTTTATTTTTATTTTTCATCTCGTACAGGAGCGTTCAGATGTGGCCAAGAAGATCATTAGTTCCATCAGGAAGAAAAGAGGCAATATGATCCGGGGGATCGAGCGTCTGTGCGATGCCTACATCACTCTGGCTTATATGGACGCCAGCAGGCACAAGACTGAGAAGAGTGAGTAGTCCAAAGCAAATTGACATACGTTAGCAAGTACAACAGTAGGCATTTCAAGGATTTGAGGAGGTCCATCTTCGAAATGTCGAGAAATTTACACATTATACTGATTCTGCATATTTAGGCAGTTAGTTTGTCGAGCAGCTCGGTCAAATTTGTTGTCTTTGTTTTATTACAGAGGCTATTCCCATCCCTGCTGACCAGCCCATCATGCAAATCAAAGACCTGGATGAGGTCACCATCCCCACAATGGAGATCAAGGTGAAAAATGATGGAACTCCTCAACTTTCACTAGCACTTTTTTTTTTTTTTTTGCATTAACCCATTGATGCCTGATGCTGCGCAACGCAACATGTATCTCCTGTCTGTCGCGCAGCATCAGGCATCATTGGGTTAAAGGTTAATAAGTACAGGAAACACAAAATGTAAAATGTAACTTCACTTTTGGGTCATTGTGTTCCCTGTCTCGTGTGTGATACAACAACACTGCTCAACACAAAAACTCCTGCAGACCAGGTTTGGATCCACTAACGAGACCACATTTCCACACTGAAACATTTACCATTCACCTCTTTAACATGTGTGTTCTTTCATTGTGCAAAAAAAGGTGGATCCCTCCGGTTGCTATGACAACCTGGTGACTATCAAAGGCTTCAAACCGCAGTATCACCTGGCTGGAGGAGTCAACCTGCCCAAGATCATCGACTGTGTGGGCTCCGACGGTCAGAGCAGGAGACAACTGGTCAAGGTGGGTGACTCTATGGGAATGTGAGTCTCATGTCGTCACGTCTTTTTCAAGTGTTATTTGCTTGCCTTT
Source organism: Ammodytes marinus (assembly GCF_949987685.1). Taxonomy (NCBI): domain Eukaryota; kingdom Metazoa; phylum Chordata; class Actinopteri; order Uranoscopiformes; family Ammodytidae; genus Ammodytes; species Ammodytes marinus. Next base: position 29,931,269 of record NC_137232.1, on the reverse strand, counting down.
GATTCCCTGGTTTATTTTAGCAAACATATGCAAAGACACTTTTTCTTTCTGTCAGATAAGTGTGCCTATATTCCCGACCTAAACAAATCCACCTCTCTTTGAAGCCAAAGCCGCTGTCATGTGTGATTAAAGTGACTGGCCCTTCAGTTCTTTTCTTTTTCAGTTAGACTGTTGGTAATAATTAATCTGTTTTTTTGTACCAGAACAAATATAAGTTTTGTTAGATTACAAACCTGCTTTCTCACCTTTTTTTGTTGGGAGGACATTCTTCAGTGTGTGTGTGCGTGTGTGTTTGTTATTGTGTGTGTGTGCATTTGAATGCATGTTTGTGTTTGCAGGAACACTTGTCAGCCACTTTATAGCTAATCATTCACCACATAGACACTCGGGTTGAGGGTTGAGTCATGCTGAAATAAAAAAATGTTCTCCAATCATTAACCTACTGTGAATTAACCTCTGAGAAGTATGACAATAAGATTTTATAAGCTTGAATAATTGATGGTAATACTCTATCAACACAAATTTGGATAACAGACATATTATGACAGGATAAGACACTTTTCCTTGCACTGAAAGACTGTTAGTAAAAAAAAAAAAAAAATGTGTTGGTTAAAAATGTTTGCACAGGGTCAGGACGACCTGCGGCAGGATGCAGTGATGCAGCAGGTCTTCAGCATGTGCTCCATGCTGCTGCAGCGCAACACGGACACTCGCAAGAGGAAGCTCAACATCAGACGATACAAGGTGACATGCCTTATTTTGAGCTCATTATTTCAAAGAATATCACAAATCAGGTGTTTTGTTGCATGTGTCCTTTGATGTTTGCGTCCCGTACATTTGCATGGCCTCCTTTGTATCTCACTGGTACTTCTCTCCTAGGTGGTGCCGTTCTCTCAGCGCAGTGGCGTGTTGGAGTGGTGCTCTGGCACGGTGCCCATCGGGGAGTTTCTGGTGGATCCCAACAAAGGAGCCCACAAACGCTTCAGACCCCAGGACGCCACCAACCTAGCCTGCCGCAAGAAGATGATGGTACTGTTCAGGCATAGTCCACTCCTCACATAAGCCTCATTTTCCACTGAGCGGTAGTTAGGTTTGGTACGGTAAGGCCCAAAAAAATATGCGTTTCCACTACCAAAATGTAGGAAGGGTTACAAAAAACGTACCTCTTTTGGTCACCCTTCCGTCAAGCCGTCCGTTGATTGGTCAACAGAATCGTCATTTCTGTGGGAGAGAGAAACCGCTGTGTGTGTATAGTCACCTCTGAAACAGTGAAGAATCTTGTGTTTTGAATCTCGTGTTTATCTTTACTATGTTGCGTTTTCCTCCTCCTTCACTTAAATTATTGGTGGGCTACACTGTGTCCTGCTGCTATTATATCACCATTCTTATGTATCTCGATCCAGCATATACCTTAGCCTACCAAGTCGGCAATGGAAACGCAAGCCAGATCTAGGGTTACCTGTTCCGTACCGAACCATACTGCACCAAACCAAACTGTTCTGCTGAGTTGAAACAAGGCTCAGGGACCTTTTGCGGGAAAAGATACAGCACAGTCAGTAATACAGAGTTACTGGTGCTGATTAAGTCTGAACTGTATATGTCTAAAAGAGTCACTAATAAAAAGCTGTCCCTGTAATCCTCTGTGGATGCAGGAGGCTCAGAGGCTGGCGTTTGATGAGAAGCTGCAGGCCTACAGCGAGGTGTGTAAGAACTTCAGGCCCGTCTTCAGGTATTTCTGCATGGAGCGTTTCCTGGACCCCGCCGTGTGGATGGAGAAACGGCTGGCCTACACTCGCAGTGTGGCCACCTCCTCTATAGGTAACGGACACTACTTAATGTTCACCCCTTTTCCATGAACTATTTTTACATTTAATTTTGACAAACTAAATGACAAATCTTGGAGAATAGAAATCATAATCGTTGGCTTTTTAATTCTTTTTAATGTACCCCAAACTTTTCTGTTTTTTTTGTGCCTGCAGTTGGTTACATTGTGGGCCTGGGTGACAGACACATCCAGAACATTCTGATCGATGAGCAGACCGCTGAGCTGGTGCACATTGATTTAGGTAAGATTATAGTACATGTATTATTTTTCTTAAGTATGGCATTGAACTTGCTGATATTGAGCGACATGAAGCCTTCTTGAGACCTATTCTGCATCTAGAAAAACTGATTTGACATGACATGTACTCTTTCAGACATCTCTAGACATCATACGTCCCTATAACATTTGCTCTTCATGCTTCTGGCTCCTTTAGGCGTGGCCTTTGAGCAAGGGAAGATCCTCCCCACCCCGGAGACCGTCCCCTTCAGACTGTCCCGAGACATTGTGGACGGCATGGGCATCACTGGAGTGGAGGGAGTTTTCAGGAGGTGAGGGGGGGGGGGGGGGGGAGCCTATGCACATGTTTTTTCTTTCCATTACGGTTGTCAGGAAAATTTAGAATCCCATTAGCACCAAATCGAGTTAGAAATGAGCTTCAAAAGCACATAGTTATCTTCTGACTGTTTTCCAAAACGTAACTATGCATTTTAAGATCAATGTCCTGCACTTCAGCCACTATTTTATATTCATGTCACCACGGAACCTTAAACAGGTCTATGCAAATACAGCAACGTAAAAGCTAATATAAAAAGGAACAAAAGATTGTTAAGAGTTTTCAGTGTTTGATGGGCTGCTAAACATCACATTCACCTTTCCTCTCGGGTCAGATGTTGTGAGAAGACTATTGAGGTGATGAGGAGCTCCCAAGAAGCCGTTCTGACTATTGTAGAGGTAATATTATGGAACAACACACACACACACACACAAACACCTCTTCACTGCTCTTCTTTCAACTCTTGTTTAAGCATTGACTGTGTGTGTGTGTGTGTGTGTGTGTGTGTGTGTGGGTGTGCATTGTTTGTTAATGTTGTGTTCAGGTGCTACTGTATGACCCTTTGTTCGACTGGACCATGAACCCCTTGAAGGCCTTCTACCTGCAGCACGATGAACAGCAGGAGCTCAACGCAACGCTTGGCTCCACTATGGGGGGAGAGGACATCGACAACCACCGTAAATCCAGGTGTGTGTGTGTGTAACTGTTCCTCCAAACCGTTTTAATGTAATGTAACTGTTTTTTATCCTTAAAGCTGTTCTATGTGAGATTTTTTTTCACAATAACAATAAGCATTCCACTTAAATTTGACTGTGACTTGACTGGACTTCTTCTTCTTTAAATACTCTTTTTTTCTGTTGTGACCTCCTTACATTTGCGTCAGAATCACGCAGGCACTCAGGAAGTACAGTGAAATCGAAAAATGTATTACGTGTTTATGTAGTACAACTTTAAATGTCAGTGTTTTTATGCAACAGTTTTGGTCTCACGTGTAGCTCCTATTGTCTCACCACGGTAAACTCTTTCCTCCTGCAGTGACAGTCAGAGCTACAACAAGGTGGCTGAGCGGGTGCTGCTGAGGCTGCAGGAGAAGCTGAAAGGTGTGGAGGAGGGCACGGTGCTCAGTGTGGGGGGGCAGGTCAACCTCCTCATCCAACAAGCCATGGACCCCAAAAACCTCAGCAGGCTCTTCCCTGGCTGGCAGGCCTGGGTGTAGGGTGTAGCCCCCTGGGAGAAGGTACACTTCAGGCAAAAGTGTAAAGTAAAGGACATGTGTTCCTTTGTCTACAACTCTATGATATGCATGGTAAAAGGCACTTTCCTTGGTCTTTGTTTTGTGCCAGAGGAACCCCCTTTTTAAGAAGTAGAAACTTTTTGAACAGTTCAGATGTTTGCCCAACAGAAATATTGCTGCTCTTGTTCACTGTTGAAGGCATAGTATCCCCACATTGTTTAAGTGGACGGTCACTATGCAAAAGAGTTTAAGAGTCAACAACCAATCTTCCTTTCTTAAATGATAATTTTTTCTGCTAACCGTTGCACTTTAACAGAACATATAGTCAAATGTTTTGCAAAATGCATTTTATACGAAAACAAACCCATAAGATCAACCCTATTCTTTTTCTGCAGTAATCTGTGATTGATATTTTATTTCTAAAGAAGAATGTAAGCTCGGTTTTAGGGAATTGATTGTTTTCAGACGGTTGACTGAGGTACGAAATGATTGATTATCGGCAATGAATACCTAGAACTCTCTACCATGAATACGTGTTTTATGAATGTATGCCTTTGAAGAAACTGCACTTGATATGTAATTTAAAACTTTAGCTGGCATAGTTTGTTAAAGTTCCAACTGTTTGTTTTTGCGGCTGTACCGCTCTTTTTCTTTTAGTATTAAATTACTGAATATTATGCCATGCTATGTAAAGCTTATAGAGTGTATATAGGGCCATTCAGAAATATTCATAGTGTGTGTACATGTTTCTTTTATTCAAAACAGCGACTTTCTTCCACGTTGTATTTCTTGCCCGTTCTGTAACAAAATGCTGCGTTTTAACACAATGGTTGTGCAATTAAATAAATGTTTTTTTTTTTAAATTGTATCTTCGTTCCCATCAGAATTGTACATTACCAGAATAAAATAATTTATACAGATATATAATTGCGCTCTTGGTAATGTCTGCTAATCATAGACTTAAATGTGTTTTGGCCTGTGTACAGTTCATGTTGTGTAACTTTCCATTGTGTAGTCACTCCCCTCGCCAACAGCTCAATAGATAACACTCTATGGGGGTGTTTGTACGAGGTCTCAGTCCTTATTGTGTCCTGTTGTGTGCTCAGGGGGAGCACTTCAAACCCATTCCAGTGAACTGTGAGGAGTGGCCCCTCCCGTCAATCATACAAACTCTTTTATTCCATCATCAGTGTTGGATGCAGAGAGCAGAGCAGGACAATTGGGAGAGTGAGAGATTTTGGGTTTTTTCCTTTTACATAGCAGAGCTGTGAAATCTCTCCTTTTGGCTTCAGTTACTCTTGGGAGTGGACACCAATGTTGATGAGAACATTTAGGTGCAAGATTGATGTTTGAATTATCTGAGGAAATTATCCCACTGCATCCATCAGTTAAGTTGGTTGAACAGAAAATGACCACCAATCCGGTAAGTTTTCATTTACATTTAAATTCAGTTTGAAGAACAAATTAAATTAGAAATGCATATCTAAATGGAGTAGCTCCTTTATGCATTTTAATTTAAGTGTGAGTAAATAAAATGTGTGTGATTTTGTTTTTGTAAATGCTGGACAATCTGATTTTTTTTATTTATCTCTTAATTTAGCTCATATATTTTAAGCATTTTTGTGAACATTTTATCTATAACATTTAAACCACTTTACAAGGAACAAAAGAAAAAGATTCTGAAATGACCATCACTTCAAGCAGCCAGACTATGGAAGAATAATTCTCATCCCTTCTGCTCCCCTGACAGTATCTGGAAACAGGTGTTTGGAAACTTCCAGCGCCCAGCCGATCAGATGTCCAGCCTCAGTATGTTCATCATCTGGGCCCAAGACCTCCACCTGAGATGGACCACTCTCTTCTCAAACACAAAGGTATAGTCCCCAGTCACCTCTTCAGTCCATTCACTAAATGCTGTTGAAGTAATTATGATAGAACTGTTAAAACGAGGACTCTGTGAAGTCTTTGAATAAGAGTTCTTCTCAAGGGAAGATTACTTGCAGGCTATATATGCATTAACATGTCAATGGTTTGACACGCTGTCATAAATGTATACTTGAACATATACTGAACAATTTCATATGAAAAAGGTAGGCAATCAAAAATAAAAGATTTGGCAATTAATAACTCGTTATATTTTTAGAACAAAAATATATATTTTTCATTGCATTTGGAACATAAATTTTAATTTTTTCCCTCTTCAAACTGGAAACTAATATATATTAGTTAATTAGTTTAATTAAATAATCATCACCGTGTAGTTGGCACTGTATTTAGTGTAGACATTCATATTGCAACAGGAAATGCAATACAATGATGAATGAGGGGTTTACAGATATATTATCATATTTTCCCAAAAGCATCATATTTTATCATTTTTAACACTATTTTCATTTAAATGAGAATATGAAATTATTATCAGTTATTATACTCCAATACATTACATTTTCCTAATTATAACTATAACAATATAAATGTAACTGGAACCTTTTTGAAAATTTGAAGATGGCAGGATGGCAAAACCTGCCGTCACTACATAAAGGCAGCCATTTTGGATAGGTCATTCAAAAGCCCACTACTACACATAAAATACACCAAACAGAAGTGTGAAATTGCAGGTTTCTAAGGGAAATCTTGATCATGTTGATAACATAAAGGTCTCCAAAAACCCTGTAGCAAATATGATACATTACCAGTGGGTGCACTGAGTAAATTAGTTTCTTGTCAACCTGTGTGTGTGTGTGTGTGTGTGTTTGGTCCTGTCAGATATGAAACGGAAGTGTGTTAAGTATACTGTGGCTGCTGTGATCTCCCTGCTGTTCCTCCTACTGGTGGTGGGAGTCCTCCTCGGTTATTACTGTGAGTATCCTGCTCTGTATATGCTATACAGTATATACAGTATTCATTTATATGCTCATATGCTATTACATCCCTCATGCAGAACGTAAATTAAGTTGTGCAGTGTGGTCACAATTATATCCTTCTCTTCTCTGTCATGTCCTCCCAGTCTCCTCTCCCTGCATGCACGGGATGAACTGTGGTGATGGGAGCTGTGTGTGGGAGTCCCAGTGGTGTGATGGAGTGAAGGACTGTCCAGCGGGCCAGGATGAAGACAAGTGCGGTAAATAGCCAAAGTACTCTGCACATCTTTTACAGCTGAAAAGAGCATCTTTAAAGTTACATTAAAGATGCTACGAGGAACTTTTAATAATAATAATGATGGATTGGATTTATATAGCGCTTTTCAAGGCACTCAAAGACGCTTTACAGGGTTCCAGGTTCCATTCATTCACACACAGTCATACTGGTGGTGGTAAACTACCATAGTAGCCACAGCTGCCCTGGGGCAGACTGACGGAAGCGTGGCTGCTATTCAGCGCCTACGGCCCCTCCGACCACCACCTCAAACATACAGCAGTCATACACATTCACATGAGGCAAGGTGGGTGAAGTGTCTTGCCCAAGGACACAACAACCATGACACAGGTGGCAGAGCGGGGATCGAACCGCCAACCCTTTGATCGTTGGCCAACCCGCTTAACCACCTGAGCCACGGTCGCCCCAAAATATTCCTGTCTTAACTTTTCCTCTGATAATCATAAATTACATGTAGCAGCAAACGAGACCATCAGTGCAAAGAATAATATTTGTATTTATTTTTTCTTCATGCCTTTGTCATGGGTACGCTCACCCAGGAACTACAGCTGGCGTAGTAAAAACACTACCGCTTTTATCCAAAGGGGGTGCAAGAATGAACAAAAACTGAAAGTTCGGGGCGCCCTTAGCTCAGTTGGTAGGGCGTCCCCCCCATGGGCCTCGGCCAGCAGCGGACCCGGGTTCGATTCCAGCCCGCGGTCGTTCTCTGCATGTCACTCTCCTCTCTGCCCCATTTCAACTCTGTCTCTACACTATCAATAAAGCATAAAAATGCCAAAAAAAAATCTTAAAAAAAAAAAAAAATAAAATAAACTGAAAGTTCCTGAGAGCACATTTAAAGCTACAATGCTTAACTTTTTTATATAAATAAATGTCGGTTACATTTAAGCCATCACCAAACGAGTTGACACAAAGATGATTAAGCCTATCAGGTCCACAACACTCTCTCTGTATTTCTCAGTATGGCAAACTGGTGTCACCCCGACACTGGCACTGTAGGAGCTCAGAAAAATCCCAAGAAGCACCCAAGAAATGTTTCAGTTCTTAATTCTATACTGCTAAGAAAAAACCTGTACGTACAACAGAAGGAATATAAATCCATGTGCGATCAAGGAAGGCTTACCTCATGTACAGTAGATGTGCCATCAGTGTTGTTGTTATTACTCAGAATCCCTCCTGGGGGTGATAGAAGTTATGCACTATAGCTTAAGGTGATATTTTGTGTTTGCTGCTTGCTTGTTGCTCAGTGAGGCTGCATGGTTCCAGTTTCCTGCTCCAGATCTACTCCACTCAGGGTAAAAACTGGAGGAGTGTCTGTTCCCACGGATGGAGCGATCAACAGGGAAGAGCCAGCTGCCAGCATATAGGACACAGCGGGTGAGATTTTTGGACTGCTTATGTTTTTTTTTCTATATAATTTTTTAAATAATGTATTTATAGATAATTTGTTTTAAACATACACACACATAAAACACACTGAAAAAAGTAATACAAAAATAAACAAGGCATACTCTACTATACAGGTTTATATGTCAAACTAAAAATAAAAGGGAGTTGAGGTGTCAAGTAGGTCCCATCAGTACTGTAAATATAGTCAAACAAAGGTTGTCATATTTGATTAAGCTTCTTTGCTTTCCCTGAAATCTCATATTGAATTTTCTCCATATATAAAGTACTGGAGAACTCTTATGAGCCAGATGTCAAAACAGGGGGATATTATTTTTCTATATTCTGAAGGATTTGTGTGTGGTTCAAAGGAAGTTTTTACATTTTTCATGGCGTGGTTTGACAGGGGCACATATTTTAAATCAGGCCGGCAGGTGACTGACTCAGATGATGGATTCTTGAAAGTCAAGTCTGACTTAAATCCCGAGGCCTCCATACTGCAACAGCTTGTCCTCAGGTCAGTGAAGACGGTTCCAAACACAATAGTATGAAGTTATCAATAGTGAACAATATCAATCAATCAATTCCCCCTTAAAATGTGTGTTTTGCTTTTTTTTTGCAGCAATACCTGTCCGAAGAACAGTGTGGTGACATTACGTTGTATTGGTAAGTACAATATGTTACGCTTTGCATTGTAAAGCGGTGGTAAAAGGTACGACAGTGATGCTGGAACAACTGGTCTCTTGTTATTGGTGGAACTGTACGCAGGAGTAATTGTGTTCTTCAAATGTTTCCATTTTTCGAATTTAATTTAAGACCCTGTTATCTGTTTCATTTTTCGATACATGTGAAGTTGTTCATTGCTTTTTACCTTTTTGAATAAAACTATCTATACTATAACACTTTATAAATATACTGTTCTCCTTGCAGTATGCCTTTACACTGCATTCGTTTACAATTTGACTGTGGTTTTACAGATTTTATATAAGACTAATAATAATATTTTACAGGAATTTTTTAGAACATTTAGATGTGTCCAGCCTGATAGCAGCTTTGTCCTTTTAGATTGTGGCAGTGGGGCGAACTCCAGCAGTGCCTCTCCCAGGTCCTGGCCCTGGCAGGTCAGTCTGCATGTTGCCGGCTTCCAACGCTGCGGAGGAGCCATCATCTCCCCCTACTGGATAGTCACTGCAGCACACTGTGTGGCCAGGTGAGGTGCCCACTGGATTGTGGGTCAGATTCACCCAAATAGCATGCTGATTTCAACACTAAAAATCTTGGCTGGACGTGGTAGAGTTAAAAAAAAACAAGATATGAGGTACAATATGTAGCAAAGACATGGTCCAGCTTGAATCTGTCCTCTGCTGTTTGTCTCCCCCTGCAGGGTATCCAGCCCTGAGGACTGGAAAGTGTATACTGGTGTCGTGGATCCACTGGGCTCCCTGTTTAACCCTGTTTACTCTGTCAGCCACATCATAACACACAAAGGCTTCAGCAGTGTCACTCGAAGGAATGATGTCGCTCTGATGAGGCTTTCTAAACCTCTGTACTTCACAGGTGCTTATAGACAGATTGAATCGCAATGCAAAACACACATCAAATGAATAGAATAAAAGCAAAGTGAATCCCATTTGTAATCATATTCCCTAGTATACAAAGAGGTGTTTTGTTTTTCTAAGCATCATTGAATGGGGTGAACAAAATTATTTAAAAAAACATTAAAAATGGGTATACAGTTGAATCAACACCTATCTGAAATTTAAAAAAACCTAGCACTATAACTTCATGAAGGGATGAATTGTTGGCAAATGAGTGTATATTGTCCTTTAAAGGCCTATGAAACCCTGCCAATAGATGCCTCTGTTTCCAGATGCTGTAATCATGTAATATAACCTTTATTTTATTGTTTTCCTTTTGCAGACTCATAACAATATGTTTTTTTTTGTAGCCTCCAGTACTGTGGGACCTGTGTGCCTCCCAAACATTGGTCAAAACATAACCGCTCCTCAGAAGGCCTGGATAACACGATTTGATCACACAGCAAACAGAGGTGAGTGAGTTATGTTTGGAATTGAGCGACAAAACTTTCTGTGAAATCAGAAAATGCAACATAAAGATTTACCTTCGCAGGACTTAAAAGTTTAAATAAAGTTTCCACTGCTCTCTGCTACTGTGTGTGTGTGTGTGTGTGTGTGTGTGTGTGTGTGTGTGTGTGTGTGTGTGTGTGTGTGTGTGTGTGTGTGTGTGTGTGTGTGTGTGTGTGTGTGTGTGTGTGTGTGTGTGTGTGTGTGCGTGCCTTTCTGACTTAATGTTACTTAATTTTTAATTGGTAAAACTCTGATTTGTGGGTCAGTGGTTAAGGTAATGGTTAGGTTTAGGGCAAGCACTAGTCATGGTTATGGTGAGTCTCCAGGAAATGAATGTAACTCTATGGAAAGTCCCCAAAACTGACCTGAGACAACATGTGCCTGTGTGTGCGCTTGACACCACTGGATGGCACTCATTGACTTATTTTATTGGCTATAGTGATTTGCCTATCACCAAATAACTTAAAATGACTTTGAATGTCTTGTCGTTTGACAGAGTCCGACTCTCCGTACCTGATGAAGGCTCAGGTGTCTCTCATAGATACCGCAGAGTGCAACACGTCAGCTGTTTACACTGGCAGGATATCACAGGACATGCTATGTGTCAGAGGGCTGGAGGCTCCAACCAATGTGTGCCATGTAAGACTAAACAGTCACACACACCCACACAGTCTTTTTTTCTCTGAAATGTCTTTTTAATTTAAATACTGAAACCACATGAAATATGTGTGAATTGATATTATACGCACCCATGTAAGAAAACATTGTATTGTATTTTAAATATCAGATGGGATCACAGCTTAAAGCCGGGGTTCAAATGTTTTAAGCATTAACTGCAAATGGATCCTTTTAGTAGATATTCCAGTATAGTACTCAGGGCAATAAGTGTAAGTAGCAACAAAAACTCAAACAGTCTTCATAATGACATATTTTCTGGTACAGTCCAGATTTTCTCACCATGTAAAAATAGTTCCTGTTCTTGAAAGAATTTGAAGCATTTCCATGCTCTTATGTAAGTCGCTTTGAGGCATAATCAAACAAGAGCCGCACTGTGTCCCTGTACATGGTAATAGGCTAGCTTTAAACAAACCGTTGCACTGTGTGACTAACAACAATCCAGTTACACAGTCCACTCAACAATGACTGGAAAGTTTTGGAGCGCCTAGTTTGCAGCTGGCTCCAAAGACCCAAAATGCTCCTCAAACTCAACAAATAGCGTATACTGTAGAGTTTAACTTTCACCAAAGTAGACATTCTAATCTCTGTGGGGCCCTTCATCTTGAATGTGGGCGTTGTGTAGTTGACTGAGTTTTGTGCTTCACTCTTTCTCAGTCTGTTAGCGGAGGCCCTCTGGTGTCCCTGAAGGATGGAGTATGGTGGCTGGTAGGGGACAGAATTTGGGGTGAACGCTGCAGCGACCAGAACAAACCAGGCGTTTATGGCAACGTTACCTATTTCCTGGACTGGATCTACCATCAGATGAGGGTAAACACCAAGGACATATATGACTTGTAAAGGAACTTAAACATCAGCCATATTGTGTATGAATTGGTAGCATTTGATTTCATCAGCAAATACAGTAAGAATTGATATCTGCCTGGTGCTCCAAGTCGTAATTCTTGTGAGGCTACAGATAACTGAAACAATTCACGATTGACAGAGAACTAGTGAGCTGCATTATGATTAGTTGTTGGTGTATTTCAAAACAAAATAAGCCAAGTTAGATGAGGGCGCTCATGGTGTAGTGATTAAAGAGTCCCCCTAAAAGTTTGTGTTCAACTGTACTTGTCTGAAATAGTACATGCTACGTTCGTGATTTGTTTTAGCATTTACAAAACAGAAATTATGTTTTCACAATAAGAACATATTTTTAATTGTGTTCTGTTCACAGAAGCATCAAGACGACTGATGAAAGACCACAGAAGACATATCTATGTTTGTGTTTACGAGTGGGCAGACCTAACTTTTTTTAAATCAACGCCTCAACAATACCTGTATCACCAACTTAACTTATTTTCTACGTATTACTGCTCTGTATCTTTAATATGTACATCACTGTCAATGCAAGCTTTGGTTTTGCAAATGTACGCAAAAAGCTGCAATTAACAATGTTTTCATATCATTTTATAAAATGTGTTTTATACATAAATTCTTTATTTTAGTCTGTAATAGTATGACACATAATGGAATTTTTCATTGAATGAATGATTTGTTCTTGCGTGACCTTTCACAAATTTAAATATTTATTTATTCAAAATGATTTACATCTTTCATTTGTCCACAGGTTGTTTTGTTTACAGCACAAGTTAAATTTAGGCACAGACAAAATACTAATTATAAATAAGTGAAGAGTCAAAGATTCAAGTGTACCTTCAATTTGACAACTTTTCAAGATACCTTTTTCAACTGAAAGCAGGTAAGAAACAGCACAGTCTCGGCAGCGGAGCAGGTTTTACTGTACTGCGTCACTGACTAGTACATAATATGAAGCGGTCGCTAGAGTTTTATAGCAAACAGGTTGGTCAGCTACGCTAGAGAGCAACTGTTACTGTAGTGCTCGGGTACAAAGACAGAGCAAATATTTCCAAGGTGTCAGTTTCATAAATCCTTTGGCTTCTCATTCAGTGTTTGTATAAAATGTGCACTATAAACAAGTACCAGTCTACATCTAGTGTCTAACAAGCAAAGATTTGGTCTGATAATACAATTCTTGTACATTCAAAGAGATTTAAGCAAAGTTGGACGCATGTTGTATTCAACACTTTGTACAATTACATTGATACAACAAATTGCATAACAGATCGAGAATTGTTGATCTTCAGATTTATATTTCACTTTTGATTAACTTTACAAAGAGCAATTCAGCAGAGTTAAGTCTGAAACAGCTGATACTTTATATACATTTGTATCAGCAGTGAGTGGAGACTTAAAGGCACTGCATGCACTGTAAACAGGTGTGTAACATCTCTAGGGACATTCTTCCTATTAACCACAATTGTTTGAGCAGCTTGTCCCCTCCATTCCACACACGCACACACTCTGAGGCACCTGTCATGGAAGACTGGAGGTTAACTTATAAGTACAACAAGGCACTGAACACTTTTCTTTACTGATCACAGAGTTCAATTAGATCTTTCAAAAATATCTGTTAGGTAGCAGATTACTCACTGTTAAGTCACAAAGGTGAATACAAAATGTGCCTGAAGGTGAAATCAGCGACTTCTAAATTGTTCAAGACAGCGACAATGATTTGAGCATTTGTCGTTTATGTCCTCCCCACCTGTAAGGTAGAAATTTCACCCGTATAGCTATATTTTCATACAATTCATTTATTTTGTTTAGTGTGCATTAGGACTTATTTTATCAGTGTTTCATACTATGGTTTATCCTGTTTGTTTAAGTGTCCTACATTTCCCAGAACACCTTTGAAGGCCCTAAAGGGAGTAAGTCTCAAACTAACACTTGAATTGAGTCAATGCTGGCGGGAGGGAGCAGAGCAATACCGATAACATACGAGTGCTTCCAGTTGAGAAAAAGTCATCCATCCCCATAACTTAAAAGCTACAGGGAATATCTTCATATGACCAATAATCAGTGAGAATAACAACCACCGAGCCAAGACATTGGAGCCATAAATGCATCGCCAACAGCTGTTTTTATGAAGTGTTTTTTTTTTTTAAAGAGAAGATTTTCCCCTTCAAGGGAGGCAGCCGCTCATTTGTCTGTGTCTACCTCGGCGGGGCAGCCTGAAGATGAGTGTAGTTTCAAGTCATTGGGACACTCGGAGCCAGAGAGTGTCACTGTCTGCTGCGGGCCCAGCCTCACCCTCACCCTCAGCCCTTTCTCCAGCACCTCTGTGGAAGGGCTGCTCTGCTGGCTGTCCCCCGCTCTCTTTCCTCTCAGTCACTTGATACGGTGGCGGACCAGCGATGACTCGTCCGTTATCTCCCCGCTGTGTCTGCGTCGGCACGGCAACACCAGCAGTAAGAGCAGGATGATGAGGACCAGTGCGCAGACCCCCATCAGGGCGTAGGAGATGACCCACAGCAGAGGCTCCCTCAGGATCACACTGGAGCAGTTGGCCGCCACGTCCGCTGACGAGAAGGGCCCCGCGATCTCCGACAGAGCCACTCCGTCAGAGCTCACTGCAGATGGAATATATACAAGACAATATGGTTTACAGCTGCAGGCCTCATTTTCTGATTGACTTATTACTTCAGATGTGAGTCAGCCAAAGTGCCTGAAAAAAGACACACCTGGTTATGTAAATATCAATGCACCACACACACACACACACCACCTCTAGCAGTTACTTTGTTTTTTTTATTCAGCCCTAATAAGGAGCTTAAATAAATGTACCCCAAAATTATTCCATATCTTTTTATTTTTTTTATGACAGGTGTTAAAAATCAGCATCATATGATTGTAGATGATCGAAAAAAGGCAGACACCTTTAACCTTCAGCCTACATCAGCTCCCAAGTCAGTTTGCTCAGTAGAAAAACAAAGGTTATCTTTGTACTTTTAAGTTGTCAGAGAGGCCTTGCCCAAGCTCATATTTACACAGTACCAGAGGGAAGTACCAGTCTTGGTTCAGTGAAGCTGCAAATATTATTTGGCAGTACATTGCACTTTACAGTTTGCTCTTCCACAAGTTCCACTTAACGCACTTCTCTCCCTCTGTTAACAGTTGCATGTCTTGAGGCAATATCATCAGCAATGTTTTGAGCAAACCTTTTCCTGCTCTTGGGTGATCAAGTTCAGCACTTCAAAACGCACAGTAAAAATAAAGTATACTGGAGACAGGCAACGCAAAAAGCAACATTCTTTTAAATAACATAGTATTATAACATGGGTCTAACAATCTATAGAATTGTAATACTCTCTGTTCTCTTGTTTGTATATGAACATCCGAACCAATGTTTTTACATACACACCAATTTGACTAAATTAACTAATCATTTTTGGACACATGATATGATGCGCTTAACATAGCTTTCTGTCTATATAATAATATCCTCGTATGATCTGTCACCTGCGCAGCTGCTGAGAGCGAATCCCAGTCTCCGCTGGGCGCGGTCAAACACCACGTTGAAGCCTTCCATCACGGTAGCACCGATCACCAGGCCGTTGGCGGACGAAGACAGCCCGAAACGAAAGCAGTCCAACGTGCCGTCCACGTCTGTGATTGGCTGGACGTACAGCTGCGAGACAACAAGACAAGTTAACAGAAAGAGTGAAGACGGATACAATGTGTGTCTCTCTGCTGTGTTTACAGTATGTTTGTGCCGATACCTGAGGCAGGATGGTGATGCGGAAGGACTGGCTGGTGTTGGTGGCTCTCAGGTAGATGGACAGCTTAGGGAAAAACCTCCAGGGGGTCTCTCCCTTCATCCAGCATGCAAGCTTGGTGCCATCCCAGAACCCTGAAGAAAACTCCTGGATCTGAACCAAAGAGAAAAAACAAGACACAGTCAAAAGAATAGACAGAGAGAGAGAGAGAGAGGGAGGGAAACATTCACGGCGAAAGACAAACGGAAGGTCAGTGCAGCATAAAAAAAAAAAAAAATATTTATTTTCTTTTTTTGCTGTTCTCTTTCATTTTTACACCACTTGGGAGTTATCTACAAGGACTGTGGGTACATTAATTGAGAACCTTGCTCCCAGGTTCAAATTAACCTCGACTACTGTTTGTTGTGTGCTGTTACAAACGGTGAAAAATATGTGAAATAGAATCAGGAAGGGGAGAAAAAAAAACAGCCTCGGCACACACAAACACACAATAACTACTGCTCCTTCCTCTAAAGGCTACCACGTCCTTGAGCAATGAGTGTTGTGTGCTATCCTCCCCTGCATCTCTTTGCTCTGACAACATGTTTCATCATTTGTCTGTGGAGAAACGGGGCGGCGTACCAGAGAGCTGCGTGTGATGGCTTCTACCACCGCATTGAAGACGTTGACAGGGAGACGCAGCAGTGTCGTCCCACTGTCAACTATGGCTTTATCCATGTTATACTGAAAGAGAAAAGGGGAGAAAGAGTCAAGTGCAGTAAGGCTTCTCCACAGTTTAACCAGGCCCCTATGGAAGACCTTGAACCAAACAACAGAAATTAAAGAAAAAATGAGGAAGTTCTTTCACAGAAAAAAACAAACCTTGACTACATTCCCCTTGCAGTGCTTCTACTCAGATTATGTCTCATTTCCGTGTCTGTAACCGTGATACAATCAACTCATCCCGAATGAATGTTGTACAACCAGTATTTGTTTTACTGCTTTAAACTCACAAACATATCATTTACTGGCATGTGTTGACCATCTTTGTTGGTGTTGGTTCAGCAGTTTGCGTTAATCAAGTAAAGCAATGCTGAGTCTGAACTGTACCTCTCTGCAGTCCAGGTCCAAGTTCTGGTCGCCGACCTCCAGCTTCAAAACCTCCACTTGGTAGTACCACTCCTGTATTATAGGGGTGTACCACACTGACCCCCGATACAGAGTTGGTTCGGCCCCTCCCAAGACCTGAGGTGGGAACACAAATGCTTTTTTAATCATCCATGGGTCCAAACATGCTCTAGTGAAAGGTTTATCCCTCCATATTTTTGGCAAAATACATAAAATGTACACACACAAACATGCACACATACACCCTGCCATCTTAGCCATCTGTCTGGATCAATGGGTCACACGATGGAGAGGCAGTGAGCGAGGCACACAGCATATAACAGTGACAGACCTGCTCTCAGCATGACACTATCTTAGCTTAATTAGCTCCACTCTAACTAGGCCGGGACCTCCAGTGGAGAACCCATGTTGTCCAGGAGGGCACCAGCTAATATGTTTTCTACAATGCACTCAGCTGGTTTGTCTGATCCACTAGTGACAGCTTTTATCTTGTCTGAGAGGAGCAGTACTCAAACACAGACCCAGTGCTCTATGTGTGAAGCACATAATGGATATACCGCACATGATCAAATAAGTCAAGACACAAACTGTCCGAGCATTCCAAATCCCATAAATTATTATTTTTTTTTTTTTTAAGATATTTTTTTTGGCATTTTTATGCTTTATTGATAGTGTAGAGACAGAGTTGAAATGGGGCAGAGAGGGGAGTGACATGCAGAGAACGACCGCGGGCTGGAATCGAACCCGGGTCTGCTGCTGGCCGCGGCCCATGGGGGGGACGACCTACCAACTGAGCTAAGGGCGCCCCGATACATTTTATTTTTATTTAAAAAAAAATTATTTTGCTAGCATGCAGAAGGCATACAATTTGGACACACTTTTACTTATTTATTTAATCAAAACATTGCGACATGAACTTGCAAGTTGCTTGTATATCTGTCACATTGCTGTTTTCTCACTGAGGCTTTGTCGAAGTGCCTAAACTGTATCACGAAAGAAATAACTGGCAGCAGAGATTATATTAAAAAGAAAATCTTAAAAGCCTTGGTAACACTTTACAATAAGGGTACGTTAATAAACTTGGTTAATGCTAACCAAGCATTAATTAAGCATTAATAACTGCTTAGTTAATGCTTAATTAGAATGAGAGAATTAACTCAAAATAATGCTTAACCATGCATTAGATAACTAAGCATAGTTCATGCTTAACCAACCATTAACTAACCATTAATAAACATGTACAGTTAGTTAATGCTTTATAAGGATTAACTATGCATTAACTAACCAATAATTGTGTTAAGTAAGCATTTACTATCAGTTAATTAATGTACCTCTAGTGTTAAGTGTTACCAAAGCCGTTGCCTTTGAGCAAACTTTACAACCAAACCATGTTTGATATGATCATTTGATCAAACCCCCTACCCACTCACCCAGCCCCTCCTGACTACTCACCAGACTGCCTCCTGCTGGGTCCTCTGGAGTGATGGCTGACATACCGGCTCCGCACATCTGGAGGGAGAAGATGTCAGGAATACCCAGTGTTTTCACCAGGGAGTTGAAGAAGGGCTCCACGGACGAGTCGGGCTAATTGAGAGGCAGAGAGATGTGTGATCATCAACGCGTGTGTTCAATCGATTTTAAGCTTTGGGCTTTCAGCTTCCACATTTGCATTTAAGGCTTGTAGGCTACAGTAGTTTTGAGGGATTATTCAGACCAATTTAGTATGAACGTATTTTCTCTTTGTCAAAGTATAGACAGCCAATAACATGAAGATCTAAAGAATGAAAAATGAAAACTGAACCGAAAAATACATTTTGTGAAGGACTAACATTCCTTTTACCAATACGGAACTGCATGAAAAAAAGAAAAAACTAAATAGTAAGCAGGTTTAACTTTAATTTACAAGGCTTGAAGAATAATGCACTGGTTGCTATTACATTATAATACGTATTTATTATTTCAGATTCTTTAATGATGTTTTAAAACAGACAACATATTTTTAATGGAGGTAATGAACGAAACAATATTCCGACCACTGTATGTGTGTGGACATATGTGTGAGACTTATGCAGGTATGCTCCTTGACAAAAGTACGTTCGGTCTCACTCCCGTTTTCCTCATAAAAGGTTTTCATGTCACTGCTGTCTGTCTTATCATGTCACGCGTATGGCAAAGGGGCTGAATTGAACCTGAACGTTCAGGAGACCCCAGGCCAGTGTGGTTATATCTGCCCCTCAATCACTCGCATTTGATTCCCAAAAGGTTGCTGCTGTCAGCACACGCAATGAAAGAAGGTATTGTGCCGGTTCAGAGTGTCGTCACTCAACGCAAAATTATCATGTTGAAGAAACCTGAACCTGAGCCAAGCACCTTGCCTCTGTGCCACTGCCACACACATAGCATGTACACTGACTGGAGAAAAAAAAAGCAAAGCACTTTTATAATCTGCTTCTTCCAAACTAAATAAATGTATATTTTTGCAATGAAGAGACTGGATAACCATATATTGTTTTTATCCAATGAAATGAAATGTTCAAAGTCCATTAAATAACCTCCAACAAAACTCATTTTGAATTGGTACAATATGTTAGGTGAATCATTTTTAATTATTGTCTAATAATCAAATGTAGAAGACATAAGGAACTAACTAGAATATCCAACAAAAAAAATGTCAAAAAAAGGTATATAAATGAGGGATATTAGTATTAGAACAAAGGTATTACACAAAAGTGTTACACACGTGATTGCGGAAAAGATTAATCTTTTTTGTTGTCATGTGAAATGTCCATGACTACGCCCTGATAAGATCTCTGTTTGAGAAGTTAATCAGTGCTCTAAAAGAGACATGGGATAGAAGGAAGTTATGTGGCCCTGCTTGATGAACTGGGCAACAACAACAAACAAAAACGATATTAACAAGTGACTTCTTTCTTCCCCACTCTGTGTGCCTTGCATTTTTCACATTTGTCTGTTTCCTGCATGTATTTAAAATGTTTTATAAAACTTTTGAATTAGCTGATTTGAAACTTAAATAAACTAGCAATATGAATCACTGAAAGGACTTAAAGCTAATATCTAATAATGATTTATGGTTAAGAGCATCTCTCTCACCCTTGCAAGCATGGGATAGGCCAGTCCCAGAATGCCCTGCCAGTTGACCCCAGGCAGGAAGAAGCCTTCAGATGAGAGGATGGCAGCTATGTTGATGATGGTGGTCCCATTTGGGCCTTTTGGGATGGAGACGCGGTCCATGCCCAGTTCACCTTCCCAGTTGCCTTGGGTGTACCTGACAGCCACGGTCCGCCCAACTGACTCATATGTACTGGAGCTAAGCACACAGGGGGAAGGGAAACCAAGCATGTGAATAATAGTTACAAAGGCCTGTGTGGTAGCTATATAAATAATAACATAGCAATATCCATTATGTGTGACTGACTGTCAAGAGAAACTGTAGGTTATGAGGAGCAGACAAAGTAATACTAATGTTTCCAGCCACTCACAGTGCAGTGTTGAAATAGTGAGTAATGAATGGGTGTGGAGCCGCAGCCACGGC